>NC_138549.1:101215755-101417579 GCF_964273705.1 Natrix helvetica | reverse complement strand
GCATGCCTAGAAAACACGAGATTATTTAGGACTACTGTATCTGAGTTGCAAATCGAGGTGTCTAGTAGATGGCCACAAGGAGAGCTGGGAATTGAAGTCCATACATCTTAAACTTATCAAATTTGAAAAACACTATTTTATAGTCTAATATCCAGAATGGTAGTAAGTTCTTGAGCCAGGGAATAGTTTCACCAAGGCGTCCAGTATTAGTGGTAACAAATAGTATCAAGGGAGCTACAATTTTGCTGCCTTGGATAGTAATCCACATGCACTGAAGCCAAGGTGTGAATAACTAGGTATAAGTTTTTGTTTTTCCTTGATCAGGATTGGACTTTATTACACTCTCATGTTAAAGCCATTTCTGTGGAAATTATCAAACAAAACTCTAAAATGTTCTAAGCAAAAGCCACAGTGTCACTATGCCTGTAAGCAACGCATTAAAGATAGAAAATAGGCCTCTGTATTCAGAGCTCTGTATGGATTGCTGGAACATTGCAAATTGCTGCATTTTCTTGTTGCTAATATGTAATTAAGTGCTCTGTGAAGCACTGTGGGAGACAGAGCTTTACAAAAAGCTAACAGTTGCAAAAAAAAATCTGATTGGGTTTTAGAAATCTCCACAGCAAGTATTTAAAGCCAAGTATTTAAAGGAATAGGTGAAGATGCTCACAATGGTTTCCATATATTTTTGGGTATGTGTATATTTGCAATAGTGGCAAATATCTGTAGCTCGGGTGTAGGATGAGGGTAAAGTTTCATTCTCGGAGCTTATGGGTTGGTTTCTGAAAGTTTTGTGTATGTGTGTATTAGCAATTTTCCACATAATTTCATATTAAGCTTCAACTCTCTGTTTGCAGCAATATGACAGGTTCCAAATTAATTAACACCCTAAAGCAGCTCTCTCTTGTTCCATTTTTATATTGGTTTAATGCCAAGACTGCTTTCCTCTAGGTTGAACAAAAGTATGGCTGGTCTCCAATCAACATTGATTAAGACAGCTGCTTTCTAGGCTAATGAACAACAAGAGGAGGATTTTTATCAGGATTGTAAGTACAGAGAAGAAGGTTACATCTTCCATTTCTATTGGCTGCAGATCAGGTAAAATTGGTTCATCCTTTTGCTTAAAAAGTGATTTCTGTTTATTTCTGTTTGTTAATTTGGCACAAAGGCTCTCCCTTCTGAAAAAAACCAATACCAATGTAATGCACCATCCAATCCCAACCAAGAATTTGTGAAACGTATCATATTATCATATCAGAATTTCCAATTAAAGAGATCGCCGTCAATACTTTTGCCGCTGGGTGGTCCAAACGGACCTAAATTGTCCTGCAGAGATGGTGATCAGGAAGAATACGTCTTGCTGATCTCAAGGACATCGCAAAGTCCCTGATCGATCCAAGAGAAGTTCTTCAAGCCGGCAACAAAAAATCCAGCCATTAGGCTGATGAAGTCGGGGCGGCTCCAAAATGGAAGGATACAGAAAGAGAAAGTGTTTCCAGCTGGTGAGGAATTTTTACCGTTTTAAAAGAGACTGCCGATAAAAAACTTAAAACTAATTTAAATTGGAGAACAGAAGAAATAAGCGGCGGAATTAAATTTGGAATGGTTTTGGACAGTGGGTTATCTTACTTTTTTAATGCTATCTTCATGGATGGAATTTATGCAAGCCTTTTAAAATGAATGGATTAAGTTTTCTTCTATTTTTTTTCTTTTATTATTCTTTGTAACCTATGGACTAAAATTCTCCTCTTTCATTACTGTGAGTGTTCTTCTAACTCATTCAAGACTCGGACATTTTTTTAAAAAAAACTTGAAATACAAAAAAGATACAAAAAGAAACAAAGAAGATTGCAACAATAACATTGCTACTCGGAGGCTGGAGGTTTGTGTATTGGAAACAAAACACTCTTACTTTTCTCACTGATTATCCTGGCTTGGCACTCCAAGGTCTCACTGCTTGTTTATAAAGAGTGATAAGAAGAAAAGCATACAGATGTCCCTTTGAAGTATATCTTTAACCAGAGAAAGGTGAAAATAAAATGTTATTGTGAATCTATGCTTAATCTTGTTAAAACCTTCCAAGCTAGAGTGGCAGTGTTTGTTAGCTGGAGATAATGGCACAATTTCAACAGCAGAAAGAAATTTTAAGTCTGCCAAAGATATTCTCAGAAATACAGAAATTATCAAACACATATGAGAGGATAGAGAAGAAGTTGGAAGACTTAGAATATTTAACAGTAAAATATGATGAAGAAGTTGGAGATGTTTATCAAATGGGGGTGGTTAAAATAATAAAAAGTGGTGGTTAAAATCCTAAAAATCAAAGAGGAAAATGAATATAAAGAAATTAAAATTGCTGATATTTATGGTGATTGGTTTATCTCTGAAAATGGAAAGAGTGGAATACTGAAAGAGGAATTAAATGGAAGGGAAATCTACCCCAGATGGCAAGATACAAAAGAAGAAAAAACAAAAGAATTTATGGATTTAAAGAGAGAAATTTTATTAGCAAAATCATTGATAACACTACCGACAATCAATGATAAGCTGATTAAGGAAACAGAAGAAGGGCATGAGAGATTTTATAAGCAAGGAATTATTAACAGGAGTCCATACAAAGTTGATTAAGGAGATGATTAGAGGACTGACACCACAAATGGCAGAAGATATGAGACTGTTTTGCTATTGAAAAGATATAGGTTGATAGATGGAAGAGTATAATTTAAAACTAGTTAAACTTAGTGAAATTTAGTGACAATAGATATAGTTAAATAAATAATTGATAATGATAATAATGTATACATGTGTAGTGTTATGATAAGTAATAATTGGATATGAATATTGAATGGTACCCATGAAAGGAAGATTAGAAATCCTTTTGGATTATAAATAAAGGTTAATAAAAAAGAACTAAGTTAAATACAGTTAAGTCTTGATTATTAGGGGGGAAATGATATGATATAGTTAAATAAAGGAGGGATAATGATAACATATATACAGGTATGGGTACAACATAAGGAAACTGGATGTAAATTGTAAACAGTGATTTGAAAAGGAGGATTGGAAAACTTTGTTATTAAATATTATGGATGTTTAGCTAGAATAGGATATAAGGATCCAGTGTTATTGGAGGATTTTAGAAATAGTAAATGAAATGCCAGTATGTGGTTATGTATTAAATCTTGTTATATTTTATGATGAAGGACGTTTAAACAATTATAGTCAAATGAAAATGGAGGTATGCTGATGGTAACATGTATAAATATCTGAGTTAAAATACTTGAGTTAATATGAATTATGTTTGTTCACTGTGGAAGAGATGCACGAAAGTCTTTTTGTAACCAACTGATACACTTTCTACAGTATGTAAAGAAGGATGTGTTGTGTTTGTTTTGAAAATAAAAAATAAAAAAATATTTAAAAAAGAATTTCCAATTAAAAAGGGCACAATTGGAAGCCAACTTCTCTGAAAGGTATCAATTTTGCAATAGATTTAATTCTATTGCGTGGATAGTAATCTGTGCAGAATGTCTATAGCTATTACATATCTATTTCTAGTTCTCAAAATAACTAGTTTAGTAACTAGTTTTCTTCTTTTGCATTTGGATTCTCCTTGAGTAAAGTAATTGACTACTCAACATGCAGGGAGAAAAGAAAGAAGCAGAAAGCAAGATTATCATTTCAGATTATTTTCAGATCCATTTTTCCATCAGACAGACTCCAGAAGTCAAAGAATAATATATGGTGCTGTAGATTTAGCGGATTTGGAATAAACTGATCTGAAATATTGCAAATACTTAGAAAATATGCAAAGCTAAATACGTCAAAGATTGGAATGTTTTAATCTCTCTGTTAATGCCTTGCAAAATATAATGATTGGTGATCTGTATCTTTTATTATTGTTCTTCCATTTTGTAGGAACATTGCTCTTCTTAGATGCTCTTTTAACTAATTTAATTTATGTTATTGTTAATAAGTGAACACAAAATTAATTTTGCTTTTAATAGAATGCCTTGGGAGAGTGTCAGTGAGACTGGAACAATTAATTTAACCGGATCTATCTCCATGCTTATGATACTTCACATATCTAGAATTTAAATAAGATGAAACTGGACTATTGGATGTATCTTTCACACTAATATAGATGTATTTTATGTATGTGACTGGCATAGGAGAGAATGGGAAAAAGAAATAAGAAATATTTGTTTTCCTTGTCCACTTGACTGATCCTTCAACTACTGACATGTTCCAAAATGACTTGAATCAATATTCTGTCACAGAAACTTACTGCTATGCAGGGAGGTGGGTATTTTGGGGAGGGGATGTTTCTGTGTTTGACAGATTACGGTGAGGAAAAGTGATGATACAAGTGTCCTGACATCCTAGTGAAAACCCAGGTACCTAAGTCATGTGTTCTGATGAACATGTTGTCATTTGTTCTACTTTTCCTTCTCTAGATACAGGTTATCCTTTAGCGAATATTTGAAGTTACGCAATAACGTTTACAAACAAGTCCCGAAACTATGAATCTTGCAGTACTACGGCAGTTGTTTTCCTTTATGAACAATTGCAGAGGCTCTGCAACATTCGTCCTGAATGTTGCCGGTCAACAAGGAGATTCAGAGGGGCGGAGCCATCCCTCTGATGCTCCCTTTGGGCTGCGCAGGCCTCATTCGGCACATTGCAGGCCAAAATGGAGCTCCCGAGGGGCAGATCTGTCCCTCCAACACTCCATTCGGGCCTGCACAGGGCTCTCCTGGCATGCTGGTCTGTGATGTAATAAAGTTATATTCTATTCCTCACCTGACATGTTGCAGGCCAAAATGGAGCTCCCCTCTGATATTCCATTCAGGACTGCTCAGGCAGATCCACCCCCCAGGAGCTCCATTTCGGGCCTTGATGTGCCAGGCGAGGCTTCCACAGGCCTAAACGGAGCTGCCGAGGGGTGCACATGGCTCAGAGGCTGGAGAGGACACTGCTTGCTATATCTTCACAAGGTAAGTGACCCGGTGTGGTAGGTTGGGTAGTGGTGGGGGTAAAAGCAAATTAGGTATTTCAGTGGGTCGGGGAGGCCTTGGGTGGTCTTAGGCAGGTGGCCTGTTCCATCACTAGGCCCCCCATGGCCTTCTCTGCCCTGAAATACCTCATGTGCACTTAACAACCCTCACATTCCCGTTCAAGGTACGAGATTCACTTCCAAAAATCCTTGGGTAATGAACGGAATCGGCAGACTCCATTCCATTCATAACTTGAGGACTACCTGTAGATTAGTTAAAAAAGAAATGTACAATATTTTGCTTTGCCTTTATAAGCTTTATTAAAAGCTTACTTTTATATTATTCTTGTTGTGATGCGTCATTTTCAAAGGAACTCCTAGATGATAAGAAATAGCACCATGCCAAAAATGGGATTACAGAATTAAATCTTTGTTTTAGTAGAAGGGGGACGAGGGGATCCTGGTCTACTTTCTGTTCCATCCTGTAGCACCAAAATGCCCGTGGAAGATCCCCTTCTAATTATATAACAATATAGCAAAAAGCTGCTTTATTCTGTCAACTAGTGGAGCCATGTCACCTCCAAGCGGGAGATAACACTGGGTCTGGTCCTGATAGTCTTTGATAGAATTATCTGCCATGGGTTTATCCAACCCATTCGCAATATCTGTAGATTACTTGAATCCCAAAAGACTCTGAGTGCCTCACTATAAATAAAAATACAAAGGCAATCAAAGCTGTTTCAAAACAATTGCCTACTAATCACACTAAAGTTACAAACTTGGCTGTCCCACCATATAAGGGAGGGTTAGTGGGTTTATTAATATTCCCCAGCAATACTAAAAACCCAGAACTATCCCACTTAAATCCAGCTAAAAGCAGACCAATTCTAGTCTAGCCAGAGCAATGGCTGGTGAGTTCACAAGGCACTTGAAAGTTTCCCAAACAAAACCAAACCATTAGGCAAAATTAAATCTGCAATACAAGAGGGTGCATGAGACAAGAAATGTCCAGAGTTCACAAAGCATGATCCAAAGTCAAGGCATGGGGTCAGTCTAAGGCAAGACAAGCTGGAATCACAACGACCAGGAAACATACAGCTAGGAAATGAGCACATTTTCCCCAGTATCATCTCCATCTGTCTGCTATGTTAAATAGCCAGCTTCTCATGCAACCCATCAAGAGGGGCAAGGCTTCTTCCTCTTGAGTAATTGGACTGACTTTCACTGCTCCTGCCTTTTCTCTGCCCTACGTGTTCTTGGAGTAGGTGCAGCAAGCAGAACCTCATCCTCATTTCTGACTGGCTGCAGATGTGTGCTTTCCCCACCTGAAGCCTCAGGGCCATCCTGCTGCAGCTATGCTTCAGCCAAATCACTCTCAGATGGTTGCTTGGAGCCATTCACCAACTCCCCTCCTGATGCACGCGATCAGAGGTGATATTCTACCGGTTTGGATCGGATCACCTGAACCAATAGCGGAAATCACAGGTGGCTCCACCTACCCATGCTCGGCTCTACGACAATGTTCCCTCTAATTTTTTTTCAGTGTGCACAGAAAAGTATAGTGTTTGAGTGGCACATTTTCATGCCTGAGCACCTGATTTTTTTTCGCTGGGCAGAGGGGAGGGGGAGGGAAAGACCCCTGGTGGCTTAGAGAGATCTCAACATTCTAAATATTGCATGGTTTTTGCTGGGGGGGTCCTGCGCTTTCCATATCCACTCAAGGAACGGGGGAGGGGAGGAGACCATCTGGGTTGGGTGCATCTGCGGGCGCCTGGCTTGCCCGCTCAGACTGGTCAGCCAGCTCCGCTTAGCAAAGGTGAGGCTTTTGCCAAGGGGCAGTGGGCAGCGATTGGGAGGAGAGGGGAGGGGGCAAAGCTCGGAAAGCCGCTCCCATCCCAAAGGAAGGAAGGAAGGAAGGAAGGAAGGAAGGAAGGAAGGAAGGAAGGAAGGAAGGAAGGAAGGAAGGAAGGAAGGAAGGAACCATGGTGGTCCCCCGTCCGAGTGGGGTGGTGCCACAAACATGATCCTAGCATGCTGTGACATTAAAAATCACTGTGCGGCAGTTGGAAACTGCTGTGCGGCGTTTTCTTGCCATGTGTGAGGCCACGCAGCCACACAGCTTAGAGGGAACATTGCTCTACAGCATCCCATTTAGGCCATTTTTTTCACCAAAAGCGCATGCACGTGCTCACATTTGCGAACTGGTAGGGAAGATAAGTGTATACCACCCCTGTGCCTCATGTGTCCTCCTCTGAACTGACTTTTAGAGAGGTATCTGGGGAAATGCCCAATCATCACACAAACATGCCCATGAAGGTGCCCACAATAAACTCAGGGCAAAGGCATACCAGAGAAGTGCAGTTTTTGCAGGCTTGTGAAATGCAAGAAGGGATAGAGCCAAGTGTATCTCTAGAAGAAGTATGTGCTGTGTGCCAAGGGACATCCCTATGTCTTGGGCTAAAGAATTCCACAGGTTAACTTTGTACTGTCTGAAAAAGTGCTTCTTTTTGTGTCTTCTCTAACCATTTTCGTTGGCCGGCTACGGCTATTAGCTTTTGAGAAAAGGAGAAAACTTTCTTCTGTCCTCCTTCCTCCTTATGCATGGTTTTTAAATACCCCAATCTTTTCACTTGATCTTTGGATCTTCCTCCTTGGTTGCAGACCTTGTTACAGGACAGGACCAGTGGTGGGATTCAAATAATTAACAACTGGTTCTCTGCCCTAATGATTTCTTCCAACAATCAGTTCACCAAACTGCTCACAAAGTTAACAACTGGTTCTCCCCAAGTGGTGCGAACTGGCTGAATCCTACCACTGGATGGGACTTACTTCCCAATAACTTTTACTTCCCTAGTTTTACAGAAATTATTTGATTCACAACATACAGATTTTTCCACTCTTTAATTTATGGTAGACCATGTTAACAAAACAACCTTATCTTTAATTGATCCCTGCAGAAGACTTGTCCAAGTAGCTTTTCTCATCACATGCATTTCAATGAATTGTTTATAAGCCCTTTTGAAGTACCAAGAAAGGACAGTTACTGTGAGCAGCAAATGGATCAAAAAAGGGCTTCATTTTCTTTCCAGGGAAGAAAATGTAGTTTGCAACAAAAAAAATCATATTGAATATGCTTAGTGAAAAATATCAACATCTCAACAGAGGCATTGCAGGTAAAGCTGCCTTATAAGAGAGTGGTTGAACAGAAAACATTAATAGTGGGGGGATAACATTGTTGGTTCTTCTGTGCATCTGCAAGAAGAAAATGGAGCTCAGAGAACCCAATAAACCCAACAGCAAACATTAAGTCGTACTGCTTTAACTAAAATCATAAATAAAATTCCAAAAAACTTTTAAGGAACTGAAGATGATGTAGATTTAACATGTTCAGCAGCTGTGGTGGTGCAGTGGTTAGAATGCAGTACTACAGGCTACTCCTGCTGACTGCCAGCAGTTTGGCAGTTCGATTTTCATGGTGGCACAGTGGTTAATGCAGTATTACAGCCTAATTCTGCTGACTGCCAGCAGTTCGATTCTCCCTGGCTCAAGATTGACTCAGTCTTCTATCTTTCCAAGGTCAGTAAAATGAGGATACAGATTGTTGGGGGCAATATGGTGACTCCGTAAACTGCTTAGAGAGGGGCTGTATAGCACTGTGAAGCAGTATATAAGTCTAAGTGCTATTGCTATTTGTCTGAATATGGAGTCAAGAGTTTTACCCCATTGTTGCTTCCCTGATTGGCATTTAATGGTATTCTTGATACCATTAAATGCCAATCAGGGCATTTCATGGTATTACTAGAATAATGATATTCTATTGAGCCACGGTGGCACAGTGGTTAGAGTGCTGTACTGCAGGCTACTTCGGCTGCCTGCCGGCTGCCTGCAATTTGGCAGTTCAAATCTCACCAAGCTCAAGGTTGACTCAGCCTTCCATCCTTCTGAGGTGTGTAAAATGAAGACACAAATTGTTGGAGGTAATATGTTGACTCTGTAAACTGCTTAGACGGGGCTGTAAAGCACTGTAAAGTGGTATATAAGTCTAAGTGCTATTGCTATTCTGTCTCTGATCCTGGGAAGCTCCATAATGCAAATAAGTTCAATTCAAATTGATGTGTAAGAGCAGTGGAGACATGGTGCTTAGAATGCAGTATTGCAGGCTAACTCCGCCAACTGCCAGCGGTTCGATCCTGACTGGTTCAGGATCAGCCTTCCATACTTCCAAGGTTGGTAAAATGAGAACTCAGATTGCTTGTGGGCAATATACTGACTTTGTAAATAACTTAGAGAGGGCTGCAAAGCACTAAGCAGTAGTATAGACATCTAATAGGCTATTGCTAATGGAAGAAATTGTTTCAGAGAGAAGGACTTATTCATAGGTTACCCTGGGGAAGCATCCAAATACCAGCATCTTCTGTAATTTTGTCAGAATGGGATGAAAATAGCAGAGGTGAGACACTTTTTGCCATAGATCAACCCTGCTAAACTTCAACAAGATTCCTTCAAAGGTCTCACTATAATAAAATGTTGGGACTTCTGTATCACAGGGATGAAGGAAGAATATCACAGCAGCTACCAAACTGTACAATAAAGAGCCTATGTTGCGCTAAAGGAACTAATGCAAAAAGTTTCCTACTCCACTTTCCATTACAACTTTCCAAGTGGAATAAAAGTGTGTCCTTACTTTTCTATGGACTTTTGTAGAACTTCAGAGCTGGCATAATGCTGAAAAATGCCCACAGATAAATCCTTGAGGGCTTCTGCTGTTTTTGCTGCTTCTGATCAATGGGTTGTGTTTCTGTGGTGTCACGAGGGCAAACACAGTTGCCTGGCAAACTTGGTTCTTGGTTCTGAGTTAGATTTACTGCCTTTCTTTACAGGATCAGACTGCGAGCTTAAAAAGGGAACTTAGTATCTATTTAATTTTAGCATCAAAAATAATAATTGCTCAACACTGGGAAACTCTATATAACAGAACACCCGAGATGTGAATTAACAAGGTCTCTTCAATTGCCATATTAGAGAAAAAAATTACAAAGTTGAAATACAGGTAATCCTCAAATCATAACCATTCATTTAGTAACTGCTCAAAGTTACACTCACAAGCATTGCAGCACCTGCAAGGTCACATGATCAAAACTCACCTGTATTTATGACGGTTGCAGCATCCTGAGGGGGGGTGTGTGTGTCATGCGATCCCCTTTTGGGACCTTCTAGCAAGCGAAGTCAACGAGGAAACCAGATTCACTTAACAAGCATGCTACTAATTTGTCAACTAAAAACTGTGGCAAGAAAGAAAGGTCATAAACATGGGCAAAACTCATTTAACAACTATCTGGCTGAACAACAGAAATTTTCGTTTCAATTGTGGTGGTAAATCAAGGACTACCTGCAATGAGACAGGAATCATAATTTCATTGCATTTGCCTCAACAACAATAGATGATAATTTGATAATACTTTGCGTATATGGTAAATTTGTACATGTATAGTATAGAGGTGGGTTGCTGCCAATTTGGTCCGGTTTGACCAAACTGGTAGTGGAAATCAGGCCTGGGTTGCAGAACCGGCAGCAATCCAGGCCTGCCATGCCCCCGAACCAGTTCTCTCGCTGCCGCTGATGTCGCCGCCATGTTGGATTTCAGTGACTGCGCCTGGGCAGTTCACTGCAAATTGTTCTGTTCATGCGTGCAGAACAATGTACATTGAATAGTGTATGTGCATGCAGCAGGTGCCTGACGCATGTGGGTTGTGAAACGGTAGCAAAACCAGCAGCAACCCAACACTGGTACAGTACCTGTCTATCTTCATTTGTAGATTTGTTTGTATTTCCTATTTTTTCTCTCTCTATGCTCCTTGGGTTTATGTTAATATAGTTACCTGAGAATGTTTGATAATCATAGTTCAATAGAAAGAATTATGGCCTGTTGCTAGTCTCTGGGGTTAGCTAGCTAGTTGGTTGGTTAATTAACTGAGATAGCAAGTGCATTAGAATTCCAAGAAACTGGCACACAACATTTGAGACAGCTTGGAAACTTTATCATTTGTCTCAAAAGTGAAGTCTGACTCAAGACCGTGAATTGATCTGCAGCCCATATTAGAGGGTTGGGAGTTGATCTGAATTCCCAGGTATGTTGGCAGAAATAGCAAGAAAGCATAATCTCCCATAAACACATGAAAAAAGGCAGAATTTAAAGATTATGGCTGAATACAATAGAGTTGCTGAAATCTGAAAAAAAGTGAATGAAGCTTGAAGTAAACGCTTGCATTGTTCTACTATCCCGAAGGTACACCGATGAGTAGAGTTTAATAAGGTAATAAAATTCATTGGCTAGCTACTCATCACATCCACATCCTTTCAGAATTGTCCATATTGGAAATGAAATTGTAGTGCTGTGTTGTCTGTTGTTGGAAAGAACCCCTAGAGAGCAGAGAAGTCATAGCAGTTGGCTGATTTGATTTGTTAAACTGAGTAAATTCCCTCCTCAAAACATGAATCTGCTTCATTGGGTGATTTGATCAAAGCATCCCTTCAAAGCTTTTCATAGCCAAATGATATGGAGCAATTAAATGTGGCTTTCCCTCCACCCATCTCCCTCTATCTAAGGTTCAGCTAAAGCAGAAATTGATGAGACTTGAACTATGGAGTGAGGAATCATTCCTATACAGGTAGTCCTTGACTTACAACCATTCGTTTAATGATCATTCAAAGTTACAATGGCACTGAAAAAAATGAGTTGTGACCCGTTTTCACACTTATGATTATTGCTTTCCCATGGTCACCTGATCAGAATATGGGCGTTTGGCAACCGGCATGTACTTATGACAATTGCACTGTCCTAGGGTCTTATGATCACCATTTACCATTTACCATGAGCCACTGTAACACTGTGGTTAGAATGCAGTACTGCAATCTATTTCTGCTGACTGCTGGCTGCTTGCAATTTGGCAGTTTGAATCTCACCAGGCTCAAGTTGACTCATCCTTCCATCCTTCTGAGCTCAGTAAAATGAGGACCCAGATTGTTGAGGGAAATATGCTAATTCTGTAAACTGCTTAGAGAGGGCTGTAAAGCACTGTGAAGTGGTATATAAGTCTAAGTGCTATCGCTTGCTATTTGTAACTTTCTGAGCTGGCTTCCCACAAGCAGTCAATAGGGGAAGTCAAATTCACTTAACAACTGCATGATTCACTTAACAACTGCATAATTCACTTAACAACTGCAGTGATTTGCTTAACAACTATGGCAAAATAGACCGTGAAATGGGGTGCAACTCATGTAACAACTGTCTTGGTTAGCCACGGAGATTTTGGGCTCAATTGTAGTCATTAGTTAAGGAGTACCTGTTTAATTGACTCCAATTCTATTTCAGTTGTCAATTTCATTTTTTAAAAAAATCAAATGCAGATGACACTGAGAAAGACTTGAATCAATTCCTGGTGCCCATAATGAAGTGCATTTGAAATAATAAAAGAGTTAAATCAATTTTTGGCTTTATTAATGGAGTGGATTTGAAATAATAAACTAAAGTTAGATGTCACCTCGCCATGATAGGCTAGGAACAGACACTGTAAGAATTACAGGAAAACTATAGTATTGTTGGAAGATATATAGTAGCAGGATTTTTAAAAGCTTGTCAGAATTTCCCTCTGCCCCCTCTAATATCAGCTAGAATCAGTGCCAAGTTATTTTGAGTTTCTTTCCCCTTGCCCAACAATGAATTGCCATTTTTCTTCTCTTAATGGCTCCTGGATGCTTCCATCAAGGCCATCTCTGCATTTCTGTACATTTAATCCAGACAAGACAGAAAGATGATTATCATTATTATTATTTTTTGCGTAGGAAAAGCATTTAACAACTTCCAGACATAAGTACATTCTTCCTGCAATAAAAACTGGAAACTTGGTTGTAATTCCTTGACCTATCTTTGTTCCTACAGAGATAAGTGCCTTCTTTCTTGTGGAAGCCTTTTACCATCTTAGTTTTTAAACTCCATTGCCTATTTCAAAGATAGCGTTGGCTCCATTATCCACAACTTGGATAGAATAAATAGTGCCATAGGAGACTGCAAAGGCACCAGTTCTTCCCTATTTTTTAAAAACCTTAGATCAATAGTTTAACTTTATTTGTAGCTTCATTATTTTTTCTGTGCCCCAAATCCATTGACTAAAAGTGACAGGAAGATCATATTATTCTCTATCTCAAAACAAATCCCCATCATTTCCCCAGCCTCAGTAGAATGGCACCGTTTGTATAGTGGCATAGTAATGAATAATGTTAGCCTCCTCTCCTTAACAGTTTACTGCTTTTCTGCCAAAAGGAGGGTGGGGGGGGGGGAGATATTTTAAGATACCTTTTCTATAATATTTTTCTCACCATATTCACCTCAATAGCAACTAGAATTTTTATTGCTGTAATGCTTACCTTCCATGCTGTTGAGTCTAGATGTAAGCATGCCTGTCCTTTAAAGACTTTTGACTTATTTCACTGTATCTCCTTCAGGTCACACTACTGTAGATTTGAATCCGTTCCATTCTACTTTTATAATGACATAATGAATTAAAATCAAATTGCCAGTCAAATTTTATCTTTAGTGGTGGAATATTACATTTTGCCATATTTTTAATCACTTAAATTAGCAATTGTACATATACTGATCTGGCAGTAAATCCCTCTGAATAAAACTACCGATTAAACTTCGGATTGCAAAGATTTAAGTCTTATATTTTTAATATTTCTAACTTTCCATCTTGCTTAACATGCCTTATTGCTGATTTACTGATTAGTTTATCTGCTTCCTGATAGGCGTCCAAAACTCTCCCAATATAAGCATTACCTTTTTGATGGATACCAATGTACATTCATTAATATAAACCATTTGAATCCCGTATAGGAGAACTTAATTATGCAAATGTAAAAAGAGCAAAGCAGGCAGCTCTTTTCTATAAAAATTAAGCATGTTTAACTTTCTCTCCAATTATTCCTGATCAGTAATACTCTGTTGCGTGCTATAGGCATATATCCTTTGAATCGAGCGGCTGTTCTGGGTTTTTCAACCCTTTCAACTATGGCTCACAGAGAAATGAAGAAGAGCGGCTCCCCTCCCTTCTGGTTATGTAAATCTGGCCTCAAATCCTGTTGTGCATGGATAATGAAGGCATTGCATGCAGATTGGCAAACTGGATTTGTGTGTAACGCATGCTGGAAATGCGCAGTGGGTAGCAGGGGGTGGGGCCGCTAGCATGCTTCTGCATTTCAATTCAGAACAACCATACCCACCCCCCTTCATTCATCACAATGCAGATTCAGCCAGGCAGCTGTATCTAACTGCCTACCTGCAATTGCCAGGCACTGTAGTCTGTCAGCTACAGAGTGCCAAGCCTGGAGATGCCTCACAAAGCTAATCAGCAACAACGTGCCGCAGCCACCATCTCCACACACAATGGAGGCATCTGCTATAAACGATCTGTCCATTCCTGTCCACAGACCGGGAAAGTGAGTCCCCCTATTCCTCTCATGCTTGCTTTCCATCCCCAGGAACCTCCTGTTACTACAGAAATGTACGTTGGCAGTTGGTCTTTCTTCAAGGCAGAAAACACGCAAGCCCTCCCAATAGAGTCACCATTATTTTCAATATCATGGGAGCCCAGTTTGTCCAGAGGATAAGGCTCCAGGCTGGAAAGCAGGAGAGTGTCAGTTCCAGTCCCGCCTTTCAGCCATGAAAACCAATTGGGTGTTTTGGGGTCAGCCATTTTCTCTCAGCCCAACCTGCCTCACAGGGGGTCCAGTTAAGGAAAATAGGAGGAGGGAGGTGTGTTGGATATATTCTTTGCCTTGAGCTATTCCTAAAAATAATAAAGGTAGGATACAAAGAGGGGTGGGCTTCAAAAATGTCAGCAACAGGTTTTCTGCTCGGTTGCTGGGTGGGCATGACCATGGTGACCTAGTCGGTCTCCTGCACCATGGCGGGGGGGGGGACATTTCCGCCTTCCCCAGGCTACAGAGGCTTTCCTGAGCCTCTGAAAGGGCAAAAACGTCCTCCCCCAGGCTCTGGAGGCCTTCCGAGAGGCCCATTTCCCCCCTCCCTGAGCTTCTGGGTGAGCCCTGCACTTACCTCGCATCCAAAATGGGCCGCATGGAGAATCCTGGGAAGGGCGTGGTGGGGTGGCAGGGATGGGGCATGGTGGATGGGGCCAGCCAGAGGTGGGATTTGGAGGTACTCAGAACCGGCTGTAATGTTAGCTATGGGTTCCCCGAACCTGGGTGAACCCATAGCAGCCCACCCCTGGATACAAATAAATATATATAAATATGCAATAAATAAAGAACAATCCCTCCCAGCTGTCTCTCCCCCCCGCCCCCATTTATGAAAAACAGAAATCCTCCCATATCTCATACCAGGTAAATAACTCAATCTCAGTCTTTTTTATCATTACACCATCCTCTCCACTCCCTTCCATATGTTAATTGTGGCTTCAGATACCAAAAGCTGTCTATTTGTAGTTTCACATGGGACAAAGATCAGAATTGGCTTAGGCCATCAGGTGTAGCATGGACTCACTTGAATGGCATTCATCCTGCAAAATAATATTGTCTGTTTTCTCCCTTCCCTCATAAATTAACAATATTCAGAAAATGTGGGTTTATGTAATTAATCTCGTGTAATTCCACCTTGTGGAAATACAGGGTGAACATGAATGAGAATTGGCTGGAAGGTAAAGGAAGATTCAAAAGAGACCCTTGGAATATTTACCAGTAAAACTCTTCCTTCGTTTCGGCATTGGTGAGTGCAGAAATCCAGTGTTAGGAACCTGAATTTTTAACCCTACATTCCTTTTCTGGATCTTCCCATGTTTCTGTGGTAACTGTGAGTTTCCATGGTTTCTCTTAATGGTTCAAGTACTATTTGTAATGTAACTACAAATATTCAGGTACGTACAATAGGCAGAGAGAAATTTTACACACAGAAACCTATCTGCGAAAAAAATTAATGGGATTTGTTATTTAAGTTACTGAAGATTGTATTATTGGAACTGGGTGCATTCTATAGCAATTATTTGTCCATAGGCAAGTTTCTCCCTCCCCCCTCCCCTCCTTTCTCTTCACCTACACACACAATATGCCATCCTCATTAACTGGTTCTTATGTGGGCATCAAGGAAAATCCCAGGTTTGGCAATTATATTTTAAGCTGTTAAATGCCCTTCACGGTATTACATTTGTCCAGCTCAGTCTCTATAGCACACTCAGATGAAGCAGCATTCATACATAATTGTAGCTGTTGGCTTCCCCTGCAGCACGAAAAGCCATAGCTGGATATCTTTAGCATTACCTTCATGTGAATTACTGTTCAAGCTTATTTCCATTTGTACCCTAAATTAAAGGAACTTCCTTAATCCAGAGTGAAGGACTGTAGTAATTGTTTCACATCAGGTTCAGCATGTGAGTTGATTGTGCGTCCTCTATCCATGTTAGATTCTTCATTGCTTTTTCTTCAGGAGCTCAAGATGGCATAAACAGCTTTCCTTCCCCCCTTAATTTTCTCTACAACTATTCCATGATGTACAGAACATTAGGCTGAGAGATGTGACAGACCCAGTCCAACACCTATCCGCTATTCCACACTGTAGCGCTATCACTGTGCAGAAATATCATAAAAGGTAAGTAGCTGAACTATCCTGCAGGAGGCTGAAGGAGACACCCCATATTCAAGAATCTCAATGTTATCTAGTGATCACTTCACAATGGACGACCTGTTCCATATCATTTAGCTGAGCACTATGGTTGATTCTGACTCCCCAATCGTTCTTGACTGGAAAACATCAGGGCTTAGCAATGGAAATTCTGGGCTCAATTGTGCTTGCAAGTCAAGGACTAGCCATATATAGAAGTTCACAGAATGGTATCTACAAGCCACCTTCCTTACTGTAAATCTCACAGAACAGGGAGATACAGATATTACATTAGAGCCAGTGTTTCTTGGGGCGTTGTTGCTGACTTCCCAATGCAGCCTATAGATTTGGGACATCCAGGTGATCCCTTATGCACATAGATGATGCTGCCTGATGTAGATTGGGATTCAGTAACTAGAGAATAAGTCCACTGAAACAACAGGTTTATTTCTGACTACACAGATTGAGCATTACACCATTATTGCAGTGCAAAGGTATCTTGCATTTACTCTGAAGAAGTCTGAAATAATTTCTTTCTGCCTTCAGGGTATGAGATTTAGTTGACTAATAATGCAAAAGAGCAGTCTATTAGACCCTATTTAGGAGGTGAGAGCTGGACTTCTACAAATTGCATAGGAACTCTAATACTTGAAACAAAGACTCTGATTGAGAGTATAGAAGTATTGGCCGATAAGAAGGCAGCAAAATAAGAAAGCAATTCAGAATTAATGCAGAATTAGAATGATAATACCGTCATGGCATCTTACCAGCTTAATTTTCCTGCCACAATAAATGAACAGTTTATAATGTTTGGTTTCTGGAGACAGTAACTTAGGAAGTGTAGGAAATACTGGCTTTCCCCTTGGACATCAGAACAAGAAGTTCAATCTTAAAGGTAGAAGTCCACCAGAGGTGGTATTCAGCAGGTTGTAACCAATTCTGGAGAACAGGTAGCGAAATTTTGAGTAGTTCAGAGAACCAGTAAGTACCACCACTGACTGGCCCCGTCCCCATCTATTCTCTGCCTCCCGAGTCCCAGCTGATTGGGAGGAAATGGGGATTTTGAAGTAACCTTCCCCTGGAGTGGGGTGGGAATGGAGATTTTACAGTATCCTTCCCCTGCCATGCCCACCAAGCCACGCCCACCATGCCATGCCATGCCCACCATGCCATGCCCACAGAACCAATAGTAAAAAAAAATTGAATCCTATCACTGAAATCCACCATTGGATTTCACCTTCTGCCTCTATACCACCTGAGAAGGCTTCTCTTCCATCCCAGGTTGGACATCTTAATTGTAAAAAAAACTGCCAAAGAGTCCATATTTTCATCACTCCACACATATTAGAAAGTTAAACTACTTGAACTAACGCCCAGCATTCAATTTATTTATTTTTAAACGGAAGGAGTAGTAAGAGATGGTAGCATTGTGGTTTCTTTAATCCAGTTCTACTGTTGCAACTGCAAGGATCAGATTGGAATAATAAGACTGCTCTGAGATTCGAATGTTTATACCCAATATTACCCAATTATTTATTTATTTATGTGCCTTTGAGTCAGCCTTGACTCCTGGTGACTGCTTGGACTAATTCCTGCAGTTTTTGTGGCAATATTCTTTTTGGAAGTGGTCTGCCCTTGCCTGCTTCCTGAGTGATTGATTTAAGGTCACCTAGCTGGCTTTGTGTCTAAGGCAGAACTAGAACTCAACGTCCCAATTCCTAGCCTGGTGCCCTAACCACTACACCAAATTGACTCTCTAATATTACATTAGTTTCATTATTAATATTAAATATTTCTATCCGGATAATAGGGTTAGAAAAGCATATTTGAGAATTCTGGCATTTGAAACTACATTTAGAGGAGAATAATTTTCTCAAAATTAGATAGGGAGTATTCACTTCTTAGACATCTTTGGGACTACACATCTACTAATGTGTCTTAAAGCGAGATGAATGTGTGTTAAAAATATTTCTACTATACTTAGAAACTCTGCATTTGCTTTTAATTAGACTTGATTCTGTTCAATGTAAGCAAAATTCACAGCAATAACAGCTTCCCAAACTAACGTTTACTAATTTCCTTCATTAACTCTTCCAGCTTGCTGTGTTATTGTCAATCTTGTTCCAAGTGAAAACCTCAGAAGGAAACTCCCACTATATATTTTTCTACCTTTAAATATCTGGCACATTTTCATTCTTCCACACAGTATAATGATGAGAACACCTTTCCCCCAGTTCCTCATTATCAGGAGTACTCCGGACATACTATAGTCAGCTGGTGTTTGACTGAAAATCACAAGATAACTCATTAATTACAGATATGTGAACTGACTGTATACTGAAAGAATATTAATTAAAGAGCCCTTTTATAAGGAGGTAACAAGTACTGTCCAATTCCACAAGGACAAACTTTAAAGGCAGTATTTTTAAAATGTCCTTCCAATTAACCTTACATGAATAATGGGCAACATATGGGTTTCCAGATGTTGCAAAAATACAACTCTTTCTAGCCACAGGCAGCCTGCCACTAATGAGGAATGATGTAAATTGTAGCTCAACAATATCAAGATCAGTGTTTCTCAACCTCAACAATTTTAAGATGTGTGGACTTCAATTCCCAACATCCCCCAGATAGCAGCATGTTGGGGTTGAAGTACAGACATTTCAAAGTTGACATGGTGGAGAAAATCACTGACTTAGAGGGTCACCCATTGCTTCCCCACCTTTACAAGATCAGCTAATCTTTAGGAACTTATTTGATGGAAGTGCAGAGCTCTAAAAAAAGGATTGACCTTTTTTGTCTATGGCTTATGACAGTTTTCTGAAGAAGATTGACAGTTTTTGAATGTTGACAGATACCAACAATTCTGAAGCAAAGATACTGATTTCACTTATATCACACTGGTTGGATCACATATTGTGCTAAATGGCTGTTAATTAGTCACAAGCCTATAAACAATCATGTATAACTCACTTTACACATTACACATGTATAACTCACTTTACACATTATTGTTATACAATAACAATTTATTTCTGTGTATATCTATCTATTTATCTCTCTATCTCTTTATCTAGCTATTTTTTTGTCCTGCCTTTACTATTTTATTTGTAACTTCAGGCAGCAAACATACCTAATTCTCTTCCTCCCCTACTTTTCTCAAAAGAACCTTGTGATGTGATTTGGGCTGAGAGTGACTGGCCCAAAGTCACCCAGCCAGCTTTCATGCCTAAATTGGGACTACAGGAGCTCATAACCTCCTGGTTTCCAGGCCAGCACATTATTTAGCTTGGTTTTAGTATGTTGTGTGAACCCAGCTGATCTGTAGTTTCCTGTAGCCTTTGCAAATTTGACTGAAAACCAATACTAAAAATTTCTGTTTGAAATTCTCCCAAAGGTGTTAATGGCTTTCACCCCAGTTCTCCAGCCTTCTGATATCATCTTGAAATGATAAATAAAGCTTTACTAGCCCGCTGTGTAAAATTTATCATTTCATGAAGGTTAGGATTAGGCCGGAAATAAATACACTAAGCAATACAAATTTAATTCATATATTAAAGCTATTATAGAACTTTGCAACTTTATAAAATGAAATTTCATGTGAAATCAGCCAACCCTCTCCTTCAGTAACATTTAAAAACTTTTTAATGAGAAGGATGAACTTGCTTTCTTCCACATAGCTCCTGAAAGGGGAGTTTCATTTTGACTTTTATTCATATCAGAGGTAAGGAGTTTCTGTGGCTTAAAGAAACTTCTTCAAAATTGCTCTTAAAACCTGCAGTTTGTAAAACAGTGGTAGGCTTTACGCTGCTTTTGGTGCTTCCTCAACCAACACAGCCCACTATAGACAATGATCACACCATCTTGACTTTCTCTCCAGACTCTGCTTGTAAATCCTTTTCCCTATTCTTGCCATTTTTCCCAGGCTGCAGCCTTATTGCCAGCTCCCTTTTCTATCCCTCCATCGTAGTTTCATCTGCAGAGCAAAGGCTAGATCAGATGGTCAAAATTTTGCACAAAACCCTTTTCTCCTCCAACTATTCTTACTCTTCTTTTGAAAGACAGAGAAAAAGAGCTCTCAGATTTCACACAAGACTCCAGAGTTTCAATAGAAGAAAATATTTGCAGACATTTCATTACTCAACTAGATGTCATCATCAGTGCAGGATGATGCTCCCTTGTTGGCTGATGAAACATCTCCAAGACAACAACCAAGCTTAGACAGCACCAAGAACTCACATGTTTCATTTTCATTCAGCATACTTTTGTATCAAACTAGTAAACGTACTTAGAAAGGACTTGCTTGGAAAGCACTTTCTGTCACTCACTTCTATCCATTTTTGAGGCCTGAAGACTGCAGATCTAAGCTTGAGGCTGCAAAAACACCACAAAAATGTTGGATTAGGGAATGTTTTTCTAGTTTGATCACTGAGCTGTAATGCTGGGGCTGTCAATGTAGCTAGAAAAACAGCACATAGTAATGACATCAGAAATAAGATACTATTTCTTAGTCATGAAATGTAAGTTGATTCAAGCAGAAAGGAGGAACACGTCTAGCAGAAATCAAAGTGATGGTTTTGCACTCGTAGGAAGCTGAGAAGCCAATCAAGGAGTGAAAGCTGACCCAGAGATTCAGCTATTAAGGAACCATCTGACATGACTGAAGAGATTCGTGGGGCAGATGAGTAGCTGAGAGGACATGGACTATTACAACCAAGTGCTGAAAAATATATCAGGTTTCATTTATCCAGGGATGAAATAAACTAACTGCCATGAGGATTTATACATTACAAATACAAATATAGTGCTGCCACTTGCTACTTTGCTCCCATGTTTTGTTCTGCGAAGGAAAAATAAAATACATGAAATTAAATGTTAAAATATTAACAAGAATTGTGACTTTGCCCTCAGGGTTAAAAAGTAATACTCTACCTGAAATGGTCTCTAAAACTTCTGATCTCGGAGCTCCTTAAGGCAAGTAAAAATAGACAACTGAGTCTTTCAATCAAAGGGACAATGAACTATAATGATATTTGTAGACCCAAACTTTCCTGTACTGCCAATGAAATTTACACATTTCAGAATCCACTTGGGAGAATCAAAGTGCTTGTGGTTTTCAGAGAGCTTGGGAACCAACAAGAGGTGTCAGTGAGCACTGTTGAAGTTACATTTGCCAGTCTCTCAATAATAAATATTCTAAAGTGATACATCTGAGCATAAATGCAACTCAGAAGATATGTAACTTTTAGAAGGTGCCAAGAGAAAACTAAAGACATCCTTTCTCCCCCTGGAACTCTGTTGGATATGTATGAAGCCAAAACATCTACAGAAAAGAAAATTAGGCAAAGTTTGGTAGACATTTAGCCCTGGTGGTGCAGTGGCAGAATGCAGAATTGCAGGCAAACTGTGGCTACAGTCTGGAGTAGCAGGCAAACTGTGGCTACAGCCTTCCATCTTTCTGAGGTTGGTAAAATGAGAACCCAGATTGTTGAACGCAGCATGCTGCCTCTGTAAACTGTTCAGAGATTACTGTAAAGCACTATAAAGTGGTATATAAGTCTAAGTGCTATTACTATATTTTCATTTTTCATTTGTTTTCAGTTCTGAAGAAAGAAAGAAGTAGGGGCCATATAAGAAACCCAAAAATATTGTGCTCAGTTCTGAATAGAATAACTCAGGTTGAACATGCCAATAAGGAGGAGATGAATTGGGGCCTCTCTTTCTCCCCCCCCTCCCTTCCTTCCCCTCCCTCCCTCCCTCCCTCCCTCTCTCTCTCCCTCTCTTGTAGAGACTACTCATCTCCTTCATAGTGTGGGTGATATACAAATAAACGTAAAATATTAAAAGGATATAAAATATAATAAAAAGTTAAAAGCAAGGATAAATAAATTAAAATTCAAAATTATAAACGGCAGGGAAAGGGCTTCAGGGTGTTAACCAGCCTTATGGTTGCGTCATTTTCTGTAGGCCCCAAGCAAGTCAGTAGAGACAGGTTCTTAAGCATTTCCAAAAGGCTAGAGAGAGGGTAGCTCCATTGTAGACACTGCTTTGTGGGGAAATGGAGTTGGCTAACTCATTCAAAGTTTGGGGTTCTGCTATCCACTTGACATTTTAGTAAATGACACACAGATCAATCCTTGCTTATATTGTTTTTGCTAAAGAGGGAACAACACATTCTCTTCTGTCGTAAGATCTAAAAGGACAGGCAGTAGGTGTTTACTATTGTATGTAAAACACCCACACATACCCATGAGAGACATGCCTCTATTGCTCAAGGAATTCAGACACCCCACAAACTTAATGAGTATTAATGACAATCTGAAGGAGATGCTTGGTTTTTAGTGGCGTGAAGAATGCTTAGATCATGCTAATGGTAAAGTCTGATTCCTGGAAGGCTTTCATGTTGATCTGAGATTCTAGTTTCCATGGAAACCTTTGGCGTTTCAAGGGATGCTGCTAAATTGCATCGCAATTTTCACTAGTCTCTTACTGAAAGAAAAATCTTGGTGAAAGGTTTTTACGTGACCAGTCTTTATAATGGAAAAAGAGCCCGTTCTTACTTGCCTTTTCAGTTCAGAACTCTGGTACACGCTCTGTAAGGCAAAAGATGTATAGATTCATTAATCATATGTAACTGATACTGTTGATGTCTAAATAGATGCTCTTACAACCACAGTAATCCTGGAAATCGCAATTACTCTGAAGAAAATAACAAGAACGGATAACAGTAAGGGAACTAGGAAATGAAGGAAGAAAATGTACCCAATGGCTCCTTAAAGCGCCTGAGCCAAGAAATCTCCCATAAAGCTCTTCATTCTTGGTTTGAACTTTAGAAGAACAAGTCCTGAAATTTATGACAACGCTCCTTAAGAGACATAGCACTTTTTCTCCATGAAAGATCCCTTAATCCTGAAAGTCCTACAAACTTTGGAGGATGGCTTTGGTGTTTCCATCACAAACATCACATTTTAAATCTCTGGAACAGGGGTGTCAAATTCATGTCATCATGGTGGCATCATGTGACATATTGGGACTTTCCCCCCTTTGCTAAACTGGGCGTGGGCAATGCTTGACCCAAGGGCCAGGAGTTTGATTGCCCTGCTCTGGAGGGAAAGAGGTCTTGGGCTGAACTCCCAGAGAGTATGGGCTGGTATGAATTATGAATTAATCATTGATGCCACAGTTCATTAAGCTCTATATAATAAAGCAAGAGAATATAGGATGGGCTAGTATGGAAACACTGTGGTCTGTAATATTGGCTGAGCTACAGAGAAGTTGAATTAGCCGAGCTACGATGGCGCAGTAGTTAGAGTGCAGTACTGCAGGCTACTTCAGCTGACTGCTAGCTGCAGTGCGGCAGTTCAAATCTCACCGGCTCAAGGTTGACTCAGCTTTCCATCCTTCCGAGGTGGGTAAAATGAGGACCCAGATTGGTGGGAGCAATATGCTGACTCTGTAAACCACCTAGAGAGGGCTGTAAAGCATTATGAAGTGGTATATGTCTAAGTGCTATTGCTAATTAGGATAGCTCATAGTGTTCAAGAAATTTCTTTAATTTCTTTAAAATAATGATAATGGCTTTGGGTATATCTAGGATGAGGTTGAATAAGTCACAATACATCATGTGGCTCTCTTTTTCACTCTTGGCTTCTTTGTTGATTTAAGACCAACTAGCAACATCTTTCAAAAATTATGCTCCCAAGAATTATCAGACAGAACATCTTGGAAGAAAAGAAGCAATAAGGAAATGAATGCAGATACAGGCCTTTCTCAAGAATGTACCCTTGGTCCAGATTCACAAATTCAGTTGATTGTTTGACTAAGTTGTCTTCTGAAGTGCTTGATCTTCACAGATTCCAAGTTCTCATGCTTTGCATAGGACAACTCCCATTCACTGATCTGCAATAGACGACAAAACTGTTGGTTATATTTGATCACTTTCAAAACCTTATCTTATTCCTTACTTTCCTTCCACTTTCTGTCTCCTATTTAGATCTAATACTCCTATCATGGCATTTGGATTGTGATTCACAAATGCTTGTGTAATGTTAAATGTGCTAGTCTTACTATGGCACAATCAGAAAAAGTGGCAGCTCCTACTCAACCTGGGTGGGTGGCCATCCGGAAATATCAGAAGTGCATAACAAGATTTGAAAATTAAAAATACATCTGGAACAAGGTAGCAGCAAATCTGTACCATATTGTTGCCAGTCTGCAAAGAAATTGATATGTAGCTCATGTAGTCACTGAACTGGGCTTGAGACAGATGTTATGTACTTACTTAAGGTGCCACACAATTCTTTTTGTTTTGCTTTTTTATGAATTAAACGAAATAAATCAAAAACCTCCCCTTGATGCTGGCTGCCTTATGCAGACTTCCAGAACAATCAGATCTATTAGACAAGTGTTATTGTATTGCCAGGAAAACGCATCAACAGAAGCAACGTCACGGCAAAGCTTCTGAGTAATAGCAAGAGTATTATTTCTATAACACTTTTCAATGCAAAGCACTCCAGGCTGATGGGATGTGAAAATCTTCACAATGTATCGTTGTATCGGTACAGGTTGCACATTTCATTGGAGTGTGTGGGGAGGAATAAACCAGTATTCACAGAATTATGGAAGATCGGTTTGAGCACTTGGAGAACATCTAGTCTAACCCCCAACCATGGAGTAATCCATTATTATAGCAGTCATTAAATGTGAAGTTTGAATTCATAGAAAAGAACGGATAATCAGCTGGGTCCGTGATTCTTTTTTCACCCAGCATAGCAATCGGTCCATGATTCCATCGGTATTCTGAGTCTGAAGTTCCTAATCCTAGCATTATGGTGTTAGGTCAGAAGGGCTACAATTAAACTGAGAACAAGTGCTCCATAACAGTGTAGAAGAAACCAGGGCAAAAATGGAGGCATAATTAAAAATTAGACGCTAGTGTTCTGAAAAGAAGATTAAGGCATTAAACCGAGTCAAAAGCTCCAGGAGCTACAAAGCAACATTTAATTTTCTTTCTTAGCTAGAATGCCAGGGGGCCTTCATGCATTCAATAATGTTCCAGTGGTTTAAATTTCACTCTGCATAGAAATGATGTTGAGTCCAACATTATTAGTCTGTCAGGTAAAACATCAATATTTACCATTATACCATAAAAGGCTTTCAAATAAAATATTAATATTTATTACTACTAATTTGCAACATTAAAAGTCATTTGTAGGGCTGTGACCTCATGTACAAAAGTCCATAAACATCCAAATTTGAAAGATTTTCAAGTCACATTCGCAAGCAAGTAGACCAGGCTGAGAAGGTGTTCTGTAATTCTAATACACAAATACACAAAACCAACACCATTCAAGAAAGAATTTTCAAAGCTATAGTGTACAAATAAAATAAGAAACAAATCAATTGGAAGAAATTTGCAGTTTCTTGGCCAACACTGAGGACTTCTTTTGCTTGCCAAACCAGTTTTAAATGCTTCCATCCGAGAAAGACCTCTGAAATAGATCTTAACATATGGTGGATTTCTACAGTAAGTCTGAAGGCATTGCTTCAAGAAGTAATGGAACAAACTGCAGATATATATCTGTGTGTCAATATTTTTATTCCACAATATGTATGTTAACCATACATAGTTAGTTTAAGGCAGTGCTTCTCAAATAGTGGGGCGGGCCCCCCAGGGGGGGCGCGAGGCTCCGTAAAGGGGGGCTCAGCTCAAATTATTTTATATATTTTTGTTTTGCAGGTTAAAGTTTTTTTTAATATTGTGTTCCTTTAAATCCTGTGCTCCTTTAAATCTTTTCTGCTACAGTTAATAAAGCTATTCTTTGTTGTAAATTGATCCACATTTCTTTCTTTTTTTATTCTCTTATACGTTAATAAGGATACAGTGTTATGCAGAGGTGTACTTATAACAATTTTATAGACAAATGATACTATTTACAGTTGCGTGGGGCGCGCGAAATGTTTTCTTCTTCCTAGGGGGGGCATGACAGAAAATAATTGAGAAGCACTGGTTTAAGGCAAGAAGATGGCAACAAATGTAAGTACTAGACCAATTCCATCCTTTCTCAGATTATGTCTTCATTATCTGAAGCTTTATTTAGCATTTAGCTAAACATTAATCTCATACTATTGCCACAGATCACCATTGCGCACTGTTAACAGTTAAATATGGAGGAGGAGGAGGAGGAGGAGGAGGAGGAGGAGGAGGAGGAGGAGGAGGAGGAGGAGGAGGAGCAAACAGCCACAGATAGAATTTTGAAAGCTATAGTGTACAAATAAAATAAGAAACAAATCAAATCTGGGACGCAAAACTCCAAATTGTCACTAGATGGAAGTAAGAATTTCAGGTAACCACAAGATGTTCTCTGTTGTGGTCACCTGAACTTTTAAGCTCTGGCCACCAGGGTAAACAAAGCTTGTCTACCAAGTTGCCCTTGTTGCCTTGCCTTGCTACTCAGCCTAAGCATGAATGCTCTCCAGCTTGTGAATGATGGAAATTATCTTCGGGCCTCAAGGCCCCACTAGCACTCTCTCTTGCCAAAGAAACAGCTTCTGCTTGGTGAAAGGACATCAAGTGTTCCGCTGCTCCTGGAGGGACCCGATTAATCTCACAACTTCTTTCACTGAACAGCAGCAGGATCAGAGCTGCTTATCCAACTTTAGTTTTAATGTGCTTCACTCACACAAGTCCAGACAGCCATTCAATTAATCACTCTCCAAACTGATGGAGGAGGTTGCACTTAGATCTAAGCTGTTTCTCTCTTCTCTGACGATGTTACATGACTATGCACAAATTAAAACCACAACACTGAATACTCTCTAGTAGGGATTCTCAAACATTTGGGTACTACAAACCCATAAAATGATAGGTGGGTTTGTGTAATTTCCCCATTCATTAAATTCATGATTTCATTGGGCTTACAGTTGGGTGAGTAATAAATATATAAATTTTTTTTTTGAACATGAAACATTTCATTTAAATATTACAATGGTTTTCACGCGTTGCAGTCCCATAAATGTATGCAGAAGCTTGTGTAGACAAAACAAGAACCAATTTCTTATAGGGATTTTTGAGTGGGCTCATATACTATTTGGTTATTAAAAATACTGGATTCTGTTTGTAATTTACCCATCACCACCCCAATGAGATTCTGACTCACGCTTTAAGACCTCAGCCAAAGTATTATCCTGCTCATAAACTTCTACCCTTCAATTTTATGTTTATTATAACATTTGTTGTTATATTTGTAAGCCACCCAGAGTCAATTAGGTGAGATGGGCAGTGTAGAAGTGTCGTGAATAAATAGATACTATTCTACCTATGCTATCTTTATTCCTTAGGTTAGTTCATGGGCAAGATTTCTTTTTATAAATGTTGGCTAAGACAAGCAATGATAGACATAATATTGGTGTGAAAGGGTCACTTAAAAGGAGGGAAATCCTAAACATATAAATTAGGCCTATGGTATTGGGACATGGTTTAATAAAGAGGAGAGTGTGGCTATGCTCCTGTAAGATCTGAAGCATTCCAAATTGTTTATATATATATATCAATGCCTCACACATATTACCAATGTCTCAGCAGGTGGCAGTATATGGCCAACCATGTCTAGGCTAAGAAGGATCAGGCCTGGATAGTGTTTAATGGGAGACCACCAGAGAACAGTAGAGGTACAGAATAGATAGGGAAGCCAGAAAGCATCCTTGAAGAAGGAAACAATCACAACTTCCATATTTCTGTCAAGCAAACTCCAAGGATGGGTCCATAGGCATGTGAGGACCTGAAGGAATCTTTACTTTATATATTACTAGTGGGAGCTACAATAAAATGTTACACCGTGGATTTTTTTTTCCTTTTAGAGCTCAAGAGAACTCTAATTATCTATCTATCATCTACTTGCTTACCTACCCAGAATAACTGGGCAGTTTACAATCATAAAAGATAAATATACGTATATAATAAAAAAACAGAAATAACTTTTTAAAAGCCAAGCATTGTGATCCAATTAAAGATAGGGAGGGGGCAAGATGGAGGAGGGAGGGGGCATCTGTTGCTAGTCAATCAACCACCTCTACTGTGATGTTCCCCCACTGGAGCCCTAAGCAAGCTGGCAGAACCAGGTCTTTGGCTCTTATGGAAGATCAGGAGCAGTGTTGGGTTCCGGTACGCTGCGACGGGGCCGGGTGTCCACCATGTGCATGCACGCTGCACATGCATGTGCTCCCACTGCCCTGCAATGCTCCAGCTGCTCGGTGGAGTGTCGCACAGGTGCCGTACGCTGAGTGTGCATGCGCAAATGGCCCAGTTGGCTCAAATACAGGTAAGGAATGCAGTTGGGCAGGCGAGCCCTCCAAAGCAACGTTCCGGTATGGTGCCTGATGCACCCAGCAGGCATCGGTACACCTGTACTGGGGCGTACCTGCCGGAATCCACCACTGATCAGGAGGGTAGCTGGCCAACCTCACTCCAGATGTTCCAGAGGACTAGTGCAATGGCAGAGAAGGTGCTTCTCCTGGACTCTGCCCACCAGAATAATCAAGCCAACAGGGCCTACATATATCTTCTATGCCAGCATGAGTGGGACTGGCCAAACCCAATGGGATGAGATACTCCTTCAAGCCATGAAGAGCTTTAAAGGTGATTAACAGCACCCTGAATTGCACTCTGAAGCAGAGTGACAGCCAGTGCAGCTCATGGAACAGGGGTATTACATGGACCACTACATTACCCTACCCCCAGAACTTCCCACACTGCTGCACTCTACACCAGCTGTAGTTTTGGAATAAATATTGTAAATGACAGCCAGTTTTCTCTAGTGCTTAAGATCCCAGGCTAGAAACCAGGAGACTGTTATTTCTAGTCTTGCCTTAGGTATGAAGCTGGTGGAGTGTGGCCTTGAACCAATCACTCCCTCTCAGCCCATCTCACCTCACATTATATGGACAACAAGGGGAGGAAGAAGCAGTAGGGATGTTTGCCACTTTGAGTTATTTACAAAAAAACCTCTTAAAATAAGTGAGTGGGGTTTAAAAATGAATTGCTCTTAGGAGTCTGAGCCTGTTAGAATTGGTGTGCTTTCTTGAATGTTGGACTTTAAACATATGTTAGTGAACAGTCCCCAGAGTTCAGACACATGATTTAGTGTGAATTGATATTTCACCACACTACTTCTATTTCACAAACTAGCTGCAAAGTTTTCTACTAGAAAGGAATCAGGACTATGTGATAGCTGTGATGATCTACTAGTTTTGAAATTTGTAAAGCCTTCACGGGATGTAAGTATTTGCTTTAGAAGTGATGGTCTCCTAATAACCTTTAACAATACATTGAAAAATAAATCAGATGGAATTGGGGTGGATAACAGAGGCTTCCATGTGAAGTGAGTGATAAGCAGACTGTTTTTCTTCTAGCTGAAGAATTAGACTTTGAAAAACAGTGTAAAATCTCTCTCCCATCTCTTTCTATTTAATTGAAAAATCCATTTCAGCATAGCCATTGAGAGGGGCTTCAATTATTCTATTCCAAATGACACTTTACAATTACCAGTAGGTTTCTAAGAAAGGCATACTTCTGTGCACTTACCATAAAATTATGTCAGATTGAAATCTCTTTGAATATTAGTAGCTCGGGTTGGTAGTTATGTTCTTGGTGTGAGATCTGAGCTTGGCGATTTGGATGCAAACTGAAGAGGAGACATCTTCAGTGTGCTTTGGACTGTGGAGCACTGGCCTTTAAATACTTTTCTGAGTCCTGGTCTGACTTAGGCCAGAAGTCAGGCCAGGACTTAGAAAGGCATTTAAAGGCCAGTGCTCCCCCAGACAAGCACAATTCAAATAGCACTGAAGATGTCTTTTGGAATGAAACGTCTGCAATCAAGTCACCAAGCTCAGCGTTCCAACCAACAACATAATTATGTCAGATTCACATATACTTTTCTTTATTGAGCTTTAATGCCAAGGATTACATTTGGGGCATATGATCTTGAAAACTGAGACAGAGAGCTTTCGGGGTTTTTTCTTAGTTAGTTAATTAAGACAGGGGCTCTTTGAAAGAGAGAACTACCACTAGACAACCAAAATTATACTTTTCTGTCTCTCTTTGCTACCTAGTGGACTCCCACCGCTTTGCAGACCAAATATTGACATCTTCATTCAGAGAATCCTATCAGCACATTCCTATTTTCCCATACAGAAATAAATTAGATTTCCTCATCTGTGTTTTAGGCAGAGGTGGTATTCAGCAGGCTCTGACCAGGTTTGGTGAACCGTAAATACCACCTCTGATTTGCCCCGTCCCCATCTATTATCTGCCTCCCGAGTCCCAGCTGATTCGGAGGGAATGGGGATTTTGCAGTAACCTTCCCCTGAAGTGGGGAGGGAATGGAGCTTTTACAGTATCCTTCCCCTGCCACGCCCACCAAGCCATGCCACAACACCAAGCCATGCCCACAGAACCGGTAGTAAAAAAATGTGAATCCCACCACTGGATTTAGGGCAATATTCTTTACGCCATGCTAAGTGTTCCCCAAATTCTTTTTGACCTAGGAACATACAATCAATATGTTTCAGGGAGATACAGGGAGATGCAGAGAGGAAGAATCTTACTGAACTAAGTCAGATCCCGCAAGGACCTAGGTACTTGCGGGATCGCATCCTACCACACACTTCCCTGCGACCGATTCGCTCTCACAGGGAAGGACTCCTCCGGGTGCCGTCCACTAAGCAATGCCAACGGGCGGCACCTAGGAGTAGAGCCTTCTCTGTGATGGGCCCAACCCTCTGGAATGAACTCCCCCCCGATATCAGAACCACCACCGACTTCCGCTCCTTTCGACAAAAACTGAAGACTCACCTGTTCCGTTTAGCCGGCCTGGACCATTTATAGTTTTATTCTACCTCCTGGCAGATATTTTAATTGGGTATTTTTAGGGTATTTAAATATTGCTTTTAACTACTTTACTTCAGATATGTACAGTTTCTTATTGCCTCCTCTTTGTGTTTGTATTTTCTATTTATTGATGTGTTTTTATTTGACTGTACACCGCCCCAAGTCCCTTTGGGGAGAGGGGGCGGTATAAAAATCTAAATAAAAGTAAAAGTAAAGTAAAGTAAGTCACTTGGTGCTGTGGATTAGCAATCGTATCAATAATAGTACAAATTGAATGTTACAAATTAACTGTTCTTTTTCATTCTTCAGCTTTGCATGTATGCACCTCTGTCAGTGTCTGTACACACCAGGAAGACCAGAAATTAGACAGCAAGTTGGATTTCATGTTCTGTATGCATGAATGGTACAGCGGAAAGCAAAACTGAAGTCAGGCAAAGAACTGAAGCTGCTATGAAAAATGCCATATTTTGTCTCTGAAGTGATCTTTGAAGTGTGAAGAAATAAAACCTTTGTAGGTTGGGGTGGTTATTTTTGCACTTTATGAAAGCGTTACTTAGAAAAATGCCAATTTGAAGTATGATATATGTTCATAGCTTTGATCTAAAAGCAACATTTATACACATCATTGGGGCAATAGTCCAAGAATATAGATGAAAGAGTGAGAAAAACTAAACAGAAGATTAATTTCCCTTTCTGGATTGTTTCCAAAAAAACAAACTTTAGGCTAAACCACCATTTTACAAACATAAAGACCAAGAAGATGCATTAAGTCTACTAAACATCTTTAACTGCAATTTGTTCTTTCCCTTCTTTAAAGAGTCATAGATTTAAGTTACCCAAGGAGTTTTGTTCTTTTTCTAAAAAGGACCAGCATAAAAAAGGAATTTCTATAGCCAAAAGCACATGTTAATTGGATTTTTACACTGCATCTGGTAGACAGGAGATCCTGTTGAGAGCATAAGAACATAAAATGAGAGGAGCTCAAACCACAATACGTTTAGGTATTTTTGTTTGTTAGACAAATGCCTCTAGAATAGCCACAAAGAAGAAACGACACATAGCTTTCTCCTAGCTGGTGACAGGAAGTTTACACTGAGAGCAAAAATGGATTGTCCTCAAAAGACTTCATGAATTTATCTAAACTTTTTGTAGTATCCAGATTAGTGCCAACCACCAACACTTGTGGCAATGAATCCATGATAAAGAGGAACTTCCTGTAAGGCCTGCAGCCATCTTTTCTTTTGGATCTTTGGCCTGCCATACTTTCTATTAGTCTACTATGCATTTTCTATTGTGGGAAAATGCGAGGGGGCATTATAAGGAATGAGATGCTATGTAGCCATAACAAAATTCTTTCTAGAAAGCCAAGGTCATCCTTTGTCTTTGCACCTCTGCACCTGTCCGGAACTGGATGGGTGGAACTTCCAGCATAGCAGTGGAGGATTGGACCATGTGATGGACTTGTGAGTGTGGAGGCAAGATCTTGAATTTCAACTAAGTGGGGAAAACCAGGAAGCCTTCAGATTCGGTTTTTCCTAGATGTGCCAACATGGCTCTCTTAATACATTGGAACTTTGAACAATACTTTGCCTTGGACTCTGATTTACTTTTGGATGCTATTTGGAACCCTGACACTTCCTTTCTAATTGTCTCAAAGGTGCTTTTTCAAAAGGCAACCAGACTGTTGTTTTTCCTTGAAGATGTTTCATTTCTCATTCAAGAAGCTTCTTCAGAACTGAAGAAGCTTCTTGAATGAGAAGCAAAAACATCTTCAAGAAAAACAAAGTTCTGTTGCCATTTGAAAAAGCACTTTTGGGACAGCCATGACCTGGATGACTGAAGATCTCCATAGACTTTCCTTTCGTATTGCAACTATTCTATAGAACGTTCTCCCAACAAGTCCCATCATCGTACTTCATTTCAATGTTTAAGTGGCAGCAAAATAAATTCTTGTTTAAGATATTATGCAATATAAACTGTCATCAGAAGGAAACATACTAAGGAGGTCACACACACACACACACACGAAATAAGAGGATTGATTTTAAAATGAACATATTGAACTTATACTGTTAATCATTGTTCTCTTTCGCATTCTTGTTAATCCAAAGTGTTGTGGGTTTTTTTTTGTCTTTTTCAGGCAATACTTTGAAATTGCACTGGATTATTTCAAACAAAAAGTATTTAAGCTCAACACTTTTGAACAAAATGTGAATGATGAATAGTGAAATATTTGAGAAAGAAATAATGAAAAGAAAGAAATGATACAAAATCTGGGGAATTGAGAGCGCAAACTTCAAAACAGTTTCACCTCCTACAAGTAGGGCAGATTTTCTGCTGCTCCAGAGGCAGACTCAAAGCAATATATTCAAATTATGAGAAAGAGGAATCTGATTTCATACAAAGGAAAGCTTCTTCTTTTTGAGAATGAAAGAGATGGCCTTCTACTAGCCCTTTAAACAAACCCAGATGGCCATTTATCCAGGATGCAAAAGGTTGGCAATCTTTTTGACTTCTGGCAGTCTTCTATGAGCTTCTATCAAGCAATCTTGTACAACGACCATATGCCTTCCACATTGTCTAAACTTTCAAGTGAGCTGCCAAGAGTGAACTGAAATCTGATCAAATCTCCCCTAAGAATGGCGGGATTTCTTAAGCTCTTCTGCAAGCAGACTCAACCCTCACGCGGTTTCTTGCAGATGCCAAGAAAAGACTGAGGCAATGTTGACATTTCTACATTTTCAGTTTAATTGGGGGGAGTTTATAGGCACCAGTTGGAACGATAGTAGATAATCTGGTACTCACATCTGCCATTCTGCCAATCCCTTTTTGACACTGGTGTAGAGCTGACTTAAATTATGCTCATAAAATCTCATATTGGCTATTTGTAGCCTCTTCGAAATTCTTCCCCCATGCTTCTAAAAGCATCTCTTTTGAAAGAACATCCGTGCAGGCTTATGGGTTTCCAGCTGCCTACTGGACTGTTTTGTGAAAACAAGTCCAGGCCTGTCAATAATTGGCAGTGCTACAAGCAATTTCATTTCTTTTGAAATGAATTTATTATTACTCCCCAGACATCAATCAGCTTGCTCATTCATTGCTGTAAAGCTCTACAGTAACTGACTTAAAGTATGAATGAAATGTCAGGTAGCAATTATTGCCGATTATGAATCTGGCCCCAAAAAAGAGCCTTATATCAAAAATGCCACAACTGGGTGCTTAAACATTCAACCAGATGTACATTTGCTGAGATGTATGTTCAATGGGACTGATTACTAATAGGTGAACTTAAAATGGAAGGCTTGAAGTATAGTCCTATACGCATTTATTCTGAACCAAAACTAGAATTTCAATGACCTGAATTTATTTAAAACTATGAATTTATTTAAATCTAGTCATTCTTTGAATTGATTTACCTGTATAATTCATATTTAAGGAACCAATTTATAGAATCTGTATGAAGAGATGAGTAGCCAATTTTTGATTTCCCATGACTAACATTTTGTGAGAGCACCTATGATATCCCAGGTGTTATTGGGATATAAAGCTATAAAGCTGCCTGTCCTGAGTTACAGCAATCAAAGCTGCTAAAGATCTTCATTTAGCTGAATAACACAATAGTTTGCAACTGTTTTCAGAGGCTTCATTATTTTAACCTATTGAAAAAACAAAAGCAAAGGATCTTGTTGTACTTCTAAAGGCGGAGATATTGGTTATAGTACAAACTTTCACAAATTCTGGGCTTTCTTTCATTCAGTCTTCAATGATATGCCTGTTCTTTAACATTTAAAAAAAACCAATGAATGTCCTTAAGAATATCACTTTCAAGCTGCACTGATATGGTGCAGAGAAGGTCTTTGACAATTTGAACTGGATTTTTTTTTTTTTTGTTTAGAGTTCTGAAATATATGAACCTTGGAGATAATGTTAAATATGCAAGGTTGATTTATATTTCTCAGAAAGCACAAAAAATCCACCTGGCATTATCTCCATTTCTCAATTTCACCCACATTTTTTTGAAGCTCGTCCTGTTGATCCAAGAATGCTAGGAACACCATGGTCCATTGGTGCTTCCTGAAGCCAACCGATAGGAAAGTAGAGAGTCACCATGGAATCAAAGCCTCATTCTCTGGCTTAAGGTAGAATAGCAAAGTTCTCTTTGCTGGATTCCATACAGAAAAGGGATAATAAATTGTTTATTCTGCTGTTCTTCAGCTCATGAACTATTTTACCTCCTGGTACCTGTTACAAGCATAAGACTGAGTCCTGGACCATTTGTTTGGTTACTTGGCAGCCCAATTAAATAGTGGCTAAAGGCAACTTCCTAGTTGCAATGTAGGGCTTTGAAAGTTGGACTATAAGAAATGCTGAGCGCCAAAGAATTAAGGCCTTTGAACTATGGTGCTGGAGAAGACTCCTGTGAGTCCCTTGGACTGCAAGGCAATCAAACCAGTCAGTCCTAGAGATGATCAACCCTGACTTTCTTTAGAAGGCCAGATCCTGAAGATGAAACTCAAATACTTTGGCCACCTAATGACAAGGAAGGACTCACTGGAGAAGAGCCTAATGCTGGGAAAGATTGAGGGCAAAAGAAGAAGGGGACAACAGAGAATGAGGTGGCTGGATGGAGTCACCGAAGCGGTCAGCATGAGCTTAAATGGACTCCAGGGGATGGTAGAAGACAGGAGGAACATTGTCCATGGGTCAATGGGTCAGACACAACTTCGCAACTAACAACAACAACAACAAAGGCAGCTTCATTGTGAGTGGTACTGGCCTTACACTTTTAATGCAGGACAAGTTAAGGAAAGTGAGCAATAGTGTCCCCTGGGTTCACTTTCTTTTCCATTGAGCATCACCTGCAGCAGGGGTGTCAAACTGGTAGCCCATGGGCCGGATGTGTCACATGCAAGTCACGCTCACCCCAGCTCCTTGAAGGGAAAAACACTGCAAAACATCCCGTGATGGCAACGTAACACCACAGGTTTGACATCCGTGACCTATAGCATTGAAAAAGAACTTGCCAATGCTCTTTTAACCCTCAAGAGATCTGCACCCTTGTCCCTATGCATCTGCAATCTATCTATTGTGTTAATCATGATTTGGATTTAGTGTTTCTTAGGAATGTAAGCTAATAGTTGGGTTAGCAATATATAAACCAGGATGGTAGTGCTGTAGCTTTAAGTACTGCTGTAATGTGATTGGTTGCTGTTACCTCAAGCAGCCATAACAGGGAGCCAGAATGACTGTTAGCTCTCTGTTTTGTTAGATGCTGATTGTGGATACTGCTTGATACTGCTTGTGAGTTACTGTGTTTTTGCTACTATTAGCTATTTTGTGTGCTGATTATATGATACTGGACTGTGTTCGAAGGATCATTCCTTAACTGAGAACCTGATAACTGACTGACTGAACCGTGTATGACTTGGACTGTAAATTGAACTCTGAATACCTCTCTATTTCCACATGGTAAACTACTATATTTTATACTTTTCGATGTCCCTGTATGCTGGTTTGTACATGTTCTTCCATACCACTCTCATACTTACGCTTCTCTGCACACTTGCTCTCCTAACGGGGAGCTTACTTACTTAAAAGTGTTCTTTCAAAAGAACACAAGACTCCTGTCCAGGAGTAGTTAATGATAGGGATAGTGGAGCAGAGGAGGCATTCTTCAACTGGGAGTCTGTTAATTGCAATGTAGCAGAACACCTGGCCATTCCCTGTTGCCAGTGTGGAGAGTGGAGTTAAAATCCTGGCAGGAATTTCTTTAGTTAACCTCACTTCCAGGCCAAATTGCTCAGTGTCTTCTCCACTGTGACCAGAAGCAATTTTATATCCAGTTGTTGCAAACTGGGTCCCCTCTAGATTTACTTAGTGAAATTTCAGCCTCTATAGTCTTTGATCATGCTGGCCAAGTTAAAATCCATCACTTCTACAAGGTAGCAGATGAGGATGAGGATGGCTGTTCAGTGTGGGGTTTGACATTTCTTCATAGAAATATTTTAAACTGGAGATGACCAAGATTAAATTAAGTCTATCCTATAAAACAATTCAATGTTTTACCAGCTATTCTCTTTTGCTTTATCAAATGTTTGACCTGGTTTATGAAGAATGTAATTTGTATTTACATTCTTTAAAGATGCTAAATTGGCTTTCAACACAATAGGTTCAAAATTAAATCGTATTAGTATTTGAGAATAATTCAACCAATTATAAGAGAGATAAATAGGTTTTTTTAAATGAATGACTTTAATGACCACAATTTTTCAATGGGTAAACATGCTTTTTAGATACATTTTACTACAAATATGAAAAGGTATTTGTGATTCTTCATAGTACACGTTCATAATTTACACTGTGCATTTTTACTGGTTGTTGACCTGGGCTACGCTACAATTGCATCTGCTTACTCCAGGCATTCATTATTTAGACAAATTCTGTTACTTGAATTTTACACACTAAAACTGCTTGGCTATATCTGAATTGTTAATATCCTCCAAGGGGGGGATGTTTCAGAGAAATGATGATAAACTATCCCTCTCCTCTGCATATGACACAGATGAAGCTGTGAAAGAGAATGTATTATTCTCGAGAATGGATCTGAGTAACTCAGCTGATTGCCAGCATCAGGAATTGGTTATCTATAAATACACCTCATGGCATTCTATGCAACACCATATCTAAGGTTAATAGACAAACAAATTGCATTGTTCTGAAATAATGGACATTAAATGTGAAATAAAATGTCTCTCTTGCGCTTGGAGTTTTTAAATGACTATCAGTAGATACAATGCATTCCTAAATTATTATTTTTTTTGAATATATTTTTCATTATTTTTACATTTAAAACAATGCAGTCCCGCGAAGTCGAAGTGACCATACATTCACATTATATACAGCTAGTCTCAACCATTAACAATTAGCCTACTTAATACATTGTCTATCCTTCTGTCCAATCACAATATATACAGTTTGTTCCAGTCTTGTCACCTTGTCTTATGCCAATCATAAAATCTGTTCCAGACTTCAAAATATTCTGATTCCCTTTTATTTTTAAGTTCAAGAGTGAGCCTATCTGCTGCTGCACAGGCCAACACTTTTCTGATTATATCTAGCTCTGATGATGTATTTTCTTTTTTCCAATATTGTGCATAAGGTATGCGCGCCGCAGTTAGTACATGTATAATTAGATAAAGTGTATCTTTCTTAAACCCCTACAGTATTATACCTAGGAGAAAAATTATTGGTTTAAACAAGATTTGGTCTCCCACCATTTGTTCTAAACATGATTGAATCATTTTCCAATATTTTTTGCCTCATTGCATGACCACCACATATGATAAAAAGTCCCTGGTGTTTTTTTACACTTCCAATAATTTGGGGGCAGATTTTTAAACATTTTGGAGAGCTGTGCTGTGGGGAGATGCCATCTGTAGAACATCTTATCAAGATTTTCTTTATATGCCGTAGCTATTGTTAGTTTCTGATTAAGTTTTGGTCACCACGATGTAGAAAAGATGTGGAGACTCTGGAGAGAGTGCAGAGAAGAGCAACAAAGATGATTAGGGGACTGGAGACTAAAACATATGAAGAACGGTTGCAGGAACTGGGTATGTCTAGTTTAATAGAAAGAAGGACTAGGGGAGACATGATAGCAGTGTTCCAATATCTCAGGGGTTGCCACAAAGAAGAGGGAGTCAAACTATTTTCCAAGGCACCTGAAGGTAGAACAAGAAGCAATGGGTGGAAATTAATCAAGGAGAGTAGCAACTTAGAACTGAGGAGAAACTTCCTGACAGTTAGAACAATTAATCAGTGGAACAGCTTGCCTCCAGAAGTTGTGAATGCCCAAACACTGGAAGTCTTTAAGAAGATGTTGGATAGCCATTTGTCTGAAACGGTATAGGGTTTCCTGCCTAGGCAGGGGGTTAGACTAGAAGACCTCCAAGGTCCCTTCCAACTCTGCTATTGTAATGTATTGTAAGCATCCAAAGTTTTTCCCACTTAGCCAATTCCACATTATAACCGAATTTTTTCGCCCAGGCAACCATAGTTTCTTTGACGTTCCTCCTCTAGCTTAGACTCCAACAGAAATCTATACAACACTTTGATCAGCCTGTTTTCTGTCTGTATCAAAAGTTTATCTAATATCGTGTAATCTTTGGCAATATCCTCCTTCTTCCTATCCTGTGCAAACCTTGATTGTATCTGTAACTAGGACCACCATTCTACTTGTACCCCTTGTGATGCCAATTCTAATCTAGTTTTGATCTCCCCCTGTCTGTTCAATAACTCTTTATATGTAACTATATTTTTCATATTAATTAAATTTGGGTGTATGTATGCTTCCATCGTAGATAGCCAAATGGGTGTTATGGTATAGTGGTAGTGTTTAGTTTTGTTCCATATTAATGACAGGGACTGTCTGATGTAGTGTCTATTCAAATATTTGTGTGCAGATCCTTTTTCATACCAAAGGAAGGCATGCCATCTTACTTGGAGGTCAAGACCTTCCAATTTGAGTAATCTTTTATTTCTCAACATTATCCATTCTTTTAACCATGTTAGAGTGGCCGCAGTATAATAAAGTTCCCAATCTGGTATGCCAAAACCTCCTTTTTCCTTAGTGTCTTGCATAGCCTTGGGTTTTATTCTTGGTTTTCTTTCCTGCCAAATAAATTTTGAAACCAATTGATTCAAATCCTTAAAAAAACCTTTTTCTAATTTAATGGGAATATTCTGAAATAGGAAAAGAAATTTTGGTAATACATTCATTTTTATGACTGCAATCCTACCCATCAGGGACAGTTTGGATACCCAATTTCTTCGTTAACTCCCCTTTTGATTTTGATGTCATATTTTTAACCAGTCTTTGTCATATTTATCTTTAAATCCGCTACTTTTCCATACTCTGTCAATTCCTCAATAGGTTTCATACCAGGCTTTATAGGATCCTCTAACACAAACACTAGATCATCCGCAAAAGCCTGTAACTTAAATTGTTCCCTTTTAATTTCTAGTCCCTTTATCTGTTCCTCTTTATGTACATTCCTGGCTAAAACTTCTAAGGTTAATATAAACAGCAGCAGGGATAGGGGACAACCTTGTCTTGTACCTTTCTGGATTGCTATACTTTGCATTAATTCACCATTAATTACTACATTGGCTTTTTGATTTGTATATATTGCTCTAATCGTGTTTATAAATTTATCCCCAAATTCCATGTGTTCCAATTGTTGATGCAAAAATTCCCAGTTCACATTATCAAATGCCTTTTGGGCATCGGGAAAAAATAGTGCAACCTGTTTTTTGTTATTCACTTCATAATATTCAAGAATGTTCAGCATAATTTTCATATTGTTTTTAATTTGTCTTCTGGGGAGGGGGTGGGGCTAGCTGCCAGCATGAATGGCTGCTTGAACGGAGAGCTCCATGAAGAGCAGCTGGATCTGGCGTTTGGAGGGGTTTCTGGAAAGACTTTTGTTCCTGTAGGGAAGACTGAAGAGAAGGTTGGTTTGGCACGACCATAGGATGGCAGTTCATGGTCTGCGCTTGAAATTTCCTTCATAACCCTAGGTGTGGAAGAAGGCGATCTGTAAAGGCTATCCCAGAGTGCTGACAGCAGTTCAAAGTAAGTGAGAATTTATTACAGAGAAGCTGCAGGAGTTGCGAGTGGCTTAACAGATTCCTGATCTTGGTGGAAGGTATTTTTATTCCATTCCTAAATTATTCATTACAGAAATTATTTCATTTGCAATGCAGTGGTAATAGTTGCCTAGTTTCTCCCATATTTGTACATATGTGCGTGCTTTGGATAAATTATTGAGGAATGAATTTGTCTGTTAATGCAGGGTCTTCATGTGCTGCATTTTCCTTCATGACAGAAAATTGAGAGAGTCAAGGAAAGAATCGCCACACAGGAATGAACTGATAAAGTAGAGCTGATGATGAATTTTAATTTTCCAAATCTTGGTCTTCCATGTTAACTCTACTTTAAGTAGAGATTTCAAGGTGAATTCAATTGTGTCACAACATTTGCAATGTGAAACTCAACTCAACTCAAGTGAGCCTTCTGCCAAATGTTGACTGTTAAACAAGGCTTACTCTAAATTCATTTGAGAAAGTATCAAACCACAATCCAATTATAGAGATACAAAATGAATACATTTCAAGCAGCAGCTCTTTGGTGAGTTATGTTTGTTTCTGATGGGAAAGCAGAAGGAAAGCTCCAGGGAGGCCCCTAGGAACATCCCAGGAATACCTCAAAGTCACAGTTCTTGGTGGAGGAAAGTAAAGTCCTTGAAATTGGGGACTCCATTCATCCTTGCTGAAATGTATAGATCGTAATTTTATAATACTTCCCTAAGTTCCTCTAGAGTAGTAATACTCTAGTAGAAGGACCTGCTTGTTTACCTCTACAGTTTGTATGACACCTCAGTACAGCTCTGAGTAGTGTCTATTTCACAAATTCAGTAAACAGATGAAAAATAATAAGGCAACAGATAGATCCTGTAGAACAAGGGTGTCAAAACTCAATTTCATTGAGGGCCGCATCAGGGATTTGTTTGACCTTGGAGGGCTGGGATGGGCCAGGGTAGGTGTGGCCAGCTCACTGTCACTTGTATCAGGGGTGCCTGTGGTGGTCTGAGTGTTCTGTCAGCAAAAATGGGCTCCTGAATTCCATTTTCAGCTGCAAGGGCTGTGCACGGCCCTCTTGAACTCTGTTTTGTCTGGCAGAAGCACTGCAGGCCAGTCCTTCGCTGTTTCCAGTGTGGCCCCGCGGGCCAGATCTGAGCACCCTGCGGGCTGGATCCCCGGACCTTGAGTTTGAGACCACGGATGTAGAACCAAGATAGTTCTGCTCACCATCTCTTGGTTCCACCATAGTCATTGACAAAAACACTCAAAGCTACCTTAGTCTCATATCCTGGATTGAAACCTAATTAAGGAGGCTCCAAATAATCTACTTTGTCCAGCATTCTCTTCAACTGCAGAGTTTCCCAACAAGATTCCAATAAGGAAGGGAGGCTGGAGACCATCCAGTATTTATCTTAAATAGATGGGTTGAGTCTCTATGGAGATTCTCAGTCATCCAGGTCATGGTTGTTCCAAAGGTGCTTTTCCAAGACGCAACTGGTCTTTCTGGCTTTTCTTTGAAGATGGTTTGCTTCTCATCCAAGAAGCTTCTTGGAAAAAAATCCTCCAAGGAAATCCTTCCTAATGCAATTCTCCCCCCCTCCACCTTCTCCCTTGCAGTTGTTGCAAGAAAGACACTGTCACTTCCTTCTCCTTCAGCAGGGGTGTCCAAACTTGGCAACCTTAAGACGTGTGGACTTCAATTCTCAGAATTCCCCAGTCAGCCATGGATAATTCTAGGAAACCTTAAAGTCCACAAGTCTTACAGTTGCCAAGGTTGGACACCCCTGTTCTTCAGCATCCATAAGACAAATAACTTGTATTATGTATGGCAAATTTAGTTTGAATTATCATTAGAATTAATTATATATTAATTGACATGTCACAGATGGGAAATTTTATAGTGGGCAAACTAGTTGCTTATTCCTCTTAAAATTAATATTAAATTAAAACCAAATGGAAAGTCCATGTTTACAGTCAGATGACTATAGCAATTAAGAATTCAAAATATTTGGGACAGGGCACTCAAATCCTCGATGTGTTACATTTTTAACATGGTTAAATATTTTATACTGAAACCTTAGTTAAGGCATCATTCTTCATAATGTGGAAGAACAGGGTTTTCATCAGATTCCTTGTATTAAGTTTATCAATAATATCAGACATAAAATGGTCCCTACCCTCTTTGTGTGAAGGAAACCAATATTACTGTCTAAGTTAAACTTGGTCATTCAAGTGTATTTAGCCAGTATGTTTTTCTGGAAAGATTGATAACTAAATAAGACTTGGAAGCAGATGGCTTTTGATTATGATCATTTAATGCATGATAAAAATCTAAGAAACTGTCTAGTCCGGCACTCTGTTCTTACATTTTCTAATCAGATGCCTGTGGGAGATGCAAAAATTAAAGCAACAGATTCATAAACTCAGAAGAAGACATGCTGCCAACAATATTAGAAATAATTTGTAGACCTCATTACTAGTAGCTATTAATAACAATATTCTTCATGTCTCTAAGCTGCTTTAGACTAAGCCCAGGTACACCAGTTTAAAATAACCGAGCACCATAAATCTAAGGAGGTCCTCTGGCAATCCAACTACAATGTTTGGCAGCTCACCATTATGCAGCAGAATATTTTGCCATCTGTTCTCTAGAGCCCAACATCACAAATAAGAGTCTCCTATCTAGTTATCTTCAGAGGAATGTTTGAAAGTCATATGAGACTCCTGGATGACAATTGACACTCTCCCTCACCCTTCTCTTGAGTTTGTGACTAATGCCACCCTAAAAACCCGGATAGGCAGATTTACAAGCAGGCGTTCCTCCATCCATGCACAACGGGTATCAGTAATGCATGCCAGCCCAGTCCTCCTTTTCATGCTAAGATCATGGATGAAGAAGTTCTTATTGCAGGGCAACCTAGTCTTTAGCAGAACAAGCTTGAGCCCAAAAGTCCTGGAAAGTGGAATTGCTATAAGACACCAAGCATGCTTTCTTCTGTTTCCCATCATATCTTCTTCCGCCCATCACTAATCAGATATTATTGTCTGCCTCCTTCTTCTCCAGTGAACCATCTCTCCAAAAAAGTACAGTATCACACCACCACCTCCGATCCCCAACTTGTCAGGAGAATAAAAGTAGTTCACTCCTAAAACAGGAATATTCATAAATTGAATCAACCAGTTTAAGCCATAAGATAAAAACTAAGAAAACGCAGTTTCTTCACCCACAAATTGATGTTTAAATAGTGGATGATATAGCAAGATGGTGAACAATCACCTAAAAGGCTCCATCCTTGGAACTTATGTAGAGATGTAGGCAATACACAGACTACCTTGAAATTACTTAGAACCTGAAAGTATATATCATATAAAGATTCTAAAAGTATAGTTCCTACTTGACTACATTTTCAATCAAATTACAACTCTGAGCAGGTGGCATTGCAATAATCAATGAGGTCAATATATTTATTTGAGAATTAATACATTCAGCTCTATAAATTGATTTATAATAACCTTTAAAAAACATTTTCACATTTAAATTAAGAGTAGCAGCATAAAATGAATTTCTGTGCAGTCATACAAATATAATCCTGGCAATACACACACACACACACACACACACACACACACACACACACACAGATGGGGAGAGGGGGGGAGGGAGGAAGGGAGGGCTTAAACAGACACAAACATAGAGCTTTAAAAATCAATCATTTAGGAGTAGCCCAATCTTCTATGGTCACCTACATCTCTAATAAAAGTGTTGTACTCCAAAACACTAACAAGATACATATCCAATTCTTCAGGAATAGCCAAATCCACTGAGGAAGAATTGTGGGTTTGCCAAACCAAAACAATTCATCTCATCATAACTATCAATAGCTTGTTTTTTTTCCATGCTAATGTTTCCTTTGGATAGAAAGTCTAGGCATCTACTATTCCCCTGGGATTAGATAGTAGAAGCAAACAGTAGAGCAATATATTATCTGAATACTGGTATCATCATACAGGTAGTTTAAAAATTTATAGTGCAATGTGCAAGCCTTAGGCACCTGAATGCTAAAGACCAAGAGAAATTTCTCAGCACCACTTTAAGCTTCCACAGCTCCTCCAGGAAAATACAGAATTCCCAAATCTCATCCTAAAGAAATTAGTCCAAAAATAATATAGTCAAAAATATCAAAATCTGCAGGTAGTTCAGGAGACAGGCAGGATCATACTGTTCCTGGTTATTTGTTCCCTGGAGAAATCATCTATCTGTTCCATAACATAGAACATGGACTTCTCAGCTTCCACTCTGAAAAAAAAGGTTACATTTCAACCCCCACTCTCAATTGATTTTGAACATCACTTCATGTGATGTTCTTGATTTATAAGCAAGAATTGTAATCCTTAGCAGTTGTATCATGTGAGCCTCTTGTTTTATTTCTTGTACTCATTCTTCCTAGATCTGTCATAAGACACTCTCCCAAACGGATGTGTTACTCACAACAGATGAGCCAAGGGGGCGCAGTGGTTAGAGTGCAGTACTGCAGGCTACTTCATCTGATTGCTAGCTGCATTTTGGCAGTTCAAATCACACCAGGCTCAAGGTTGATGCAGCCTTCTATCCTTCCGAGGTGGGTAAAATAAGGACCCAGATTGTTGGGGGCAATAGGTTGACTCTGTAAACCGCTTAGAGAGGGCTGTAAAAGTACTATGAAGTGGTATATAAGTCTAAGTGCTATTGCTGTTGAATGTCGCAGAAACAAATGTCAAATTAATATAAGATCAGTTTTAAAAAACCCATTTGATATCCTGACTGTTGTACAGAAACTTAGTTTACTAGCTAGGCAGGGAAATGTAAGTTTAGTTTGCCCAACAAAAAAGAATAAGTCATTCTCCAGTTATCATATCTAAGTATTGGCTATGTTGAAAGCTGACCACTTTGTTTACAGTCATGAGAATTGGGTCTTACGAAGGTCATGTGGCCTTGTGGCAGGAAAATATAAATAAATTGACAGATTTTTATATTCTCATTGTTTGAGTTTAATGTGAAGAACTGTGTTACATTCTGGTGATCTCAGTTATCTTATAGCAGGGGTGTTAAATTCAATTTTATTGAGGGCCACATCAGGGTTGTGTTTGACCTTGGGGGGCAGCATGGCCAGGGTGGCCAAAGCCCACTCAATGTCACTTGTGCCAGGAGCACCTGTGGTGACCCAAGTGCTATGCCAGTGAAAATGGAGCTTAGAAGGCCTCTGAGTGCAGCCCCCCCCCCCCAAACTCCATTTTCACTGGCAGCAGGAGGCCATTGCAGCTGAAAATGGAGCTTGGGAGGCTGCGCACAACCCTCCCAAGCTCCATTTTTGCTGGCAGAGGCACCACGGGTCTTCATGGTTTCCAAGGTGGCCCCATGAGCCAGATGTAAGCACCTCATGGACTGGAGTCAGCCTGCGGGCCTTGAGTTTGACACCCCTGCCTTGTAGCATTCTATACTATGAGTACTGGTGCAAGGTGTTTGGAATTCACATGGGATAAATAAAATCAAAATATTGTGTGTAAAAAGGCAAATTCATATTGAGCTGCAGTAGTGATTTTGCATGTTATGGGGTTCCATGGGTGTTTGAATCATCCATTGTATTCTACCCATGGAGTTGTGAAGTTGCTCTAGAGCCTTCACTGGAATTCCATTATTTTAATATTTAATTGCTTAATATATTTTCAACACTTGACTTTAAGCCTTCTGTCTCTTTTCTGTTCCTTTCCCCCCTTTGTAATTCTAGTTATAAACAGTATACTCTAAACATTTCAAAAATGTTGCATTGTCTGCTGAAAATTTTGGGATTCATCTTCTGTCAGCTCCAGCATCTGTGGCAGATAAGATTGTGGATTCATGGCTCAGAGTTATATTTTTAATACAAATGTTAATTTATAGCAAAGAAACTCTGTGTTTCCCATGAAACAGCTGTGATAAATGTTTATCATGTGGGGAGATGAATAAATGCCTATTTAGCAGCTTCTCTAATAACCTTCTTGAATTAGGATAGATGAAATCAATTGTCATCTGAAGATTAATTATACAATGGTTTCTATAAGAAGATCTTAATATGATAATATACTCTATAATGTCTTGAAGTTTGTGTTTCTCTTCCAATCGGCATCAGGGTTTTCTTGAAAAGAGATACCTATATAGGATATTTGATCTTGAGGAGACATTTAAGATAATCCTTAAATTCTGACTCCAGTGTTAGGCCTGGGTTTAATATATTTGTGGGGCCCGTAAACTCAAGCTTGTCTGTGCAGTTTTTTTTTTAACTGTTTTTTTTTTTTACTGTTTCTTTAGATTTTGTAAGCAGTCTAGAATGGAATTCTGTAACAAATTTAAAAAAATAATCCTATCTCATTTCTGAATTTAGATTTCTCTACAGTTGATAGAGCTTACAGTCAGAGGGATATAGTTGGTTTCATTTTGCCCTTTATTTAATAATTGAGTCTATAAAGGACATTTGGTTTTCTTTTTCTTTTTTGCTAATGAACAATTAACTATATAATTTATTGGATTTTTACAATAAAATTCCAGAGAGATTGCCATAGGATCATTCTTGTATGAAAGTAAGATATAATAATTTTAAAATGTCCTGAAAAATAGCTGGGACGATATTAAAGTGCAAATTATTATTAGTATTATATCCCTGAAAATATCATTTAAATATATTTAAATGATATTATGTGAATTTAAGTACCATGGATTCTGACTAACATCCCTTAGAGTACATTCATTTTGGATTACAGCTTCAAATACTTGAGGGAATATTTCTTATCACCCTTTTCTGCCCGTGGACTTATACACCTATCAGCTGATTAAAAATTCTGCCAACTTACTTGTGAGTTTGGGGTGTGGAATTCATTAGTGAAAATTACTGTTCAGTTTCCCTGCTTGAATCGTGTCTATCAGATATTGCAGTTAAAATATGCCAAAAGCAAATAGACTGTGCCTTGGTAAACGTTGGCACTTGTTCTGCATTCACTTATTCAGACAGATGGATTTCATGCTTAAAGCACTTTAAGTGACTCCGGGGGACTCCTGATGATATTTTTCATGCTGTCACTTGGTAGGGAAATCCCATTAGGGCACATCATACCAATTACCCATGCTGCTTGAGGACGTTTCTTAATGAAGTATGATTCAAAATCATGCCAGATTTTAAATGCCAGTTTTTGTGTCTGACACAATGCATCCCTGTTAACTGGTAAATTTACAACCAGTCTCTAAGATTTCTACTGTCAAAGGATTGGTACTTATTTATTTGTATGACACCATACTAAAGTTTTCTAAACCGTAAACCTTCAAAATAAAATAAAATAAAATAAAATAAACACAAGGCAGAAGGAAAAAAGGAAAAAAGAATGTAATGAAACAAGAGAAGCAGACAATTCCAAGCACTTATTGTTCATGAAATTGTATCATGCACAACAAACATTTTAAAGATATAAGGGACAACAGTGTAAATACAATTTGTAGGACTTCAGTACTATACCTCCTTCATGAATATTTATCAGTTATGTTTTAGGTTATAAGTATGACCTAAAAGGTTATTAATATGCAAGCATTTATGACCTTACAATCATTTTAAAATGACCAGTTAAACCCAAAATATGACTGCATAATTTTCTGAAATTAGCATCCTTTTTTAAAAAAAAGGTGTTTACACACATATTAAAAAAAATCTTCTTCACTTCCAGTGCAGAAGTGCTAGTATTAAATGAATTAAGTGAACACTGAGCATAAAATGATCACCCCTGGATTAGTTTTTATTTGCACTGGATGACTATGTACATCTTGAAGTTATCACTCAAAACTCCTTCTGTTTTCCACCAATATGTGCTTGTATCTGGAGAAACTCCATTCAACATCACAAGAGGTTATAGGAACAAACTTGAAAAAAGCAAACTCCTCTGGAAAATTTTTTGGCTCGAAGTCTTCAAATTTTGTTTTGAGTCCATTCAGAACTTTACTTATTTTGAAAAGTGTTGAATAATCCAGATTAGATAGCAGCAGTCTTTGCAGTTTTGTCACTAATTTTTTTAACCACTTTCCCCTTTGCTTGCTTTAAATCACACTCAGTTTGTTTTACAATGTTCACTCGGTTCAAGTGTGTGTGTGTGTGTGTGTGTGTGATTGTTCTTGATATTCCACTGAAGTTAGATCCTATGCATGTTAATTTTCCAGCCAAGGTTTCAGAAAAAGAATCTTGCACAATCTTGATGGAGGAAGATTCACAGCAGTCAAATTCTTTAAATCTTGTTAAACTCTTGTGTTTCAAGGTGCCACAATGTTGTTGAATATTAAAATGCTTTCGTGGCGACATTTTAATTTCACACAATTTACAAAACAAAATATTACCATCACCACTGAAAATATTCTCTCCGAATTCTCGAACAAGATACTATAATTTCATACTGGCTAAACATCTACTTTTAGGAATGTTGAAATCAGATTGCAGCTCTCACAATACTCTACCACCTCAAACACATCCAGGTGGGAAGCCTCCCTCCCTCCCTCCCTCTCTCTCTCACACACACAAACACACACTCCTTTCCCACTAAGTTGGGAAGCAAATAAAAAAAGGAGGGGGGGAAACCAGGCAAATTTTCGCTTTCTTTGCTGGTTCAAACTTGGTTGAGTTTGGGTTGCCAATATTCAAAGCGTTACCAAAATATGATGTATGTTACAAAATTAATCATAAATATGACATGACATCTTTAAAAAGTCAAAATATGACTTTTCATGAAAAATAAAAAGCACCTAATTCTCACCAGATTACTCTAAAACATGTTTTAACTTAGTCAAATAAAGGGCCAGAAAAAACTATAATTGTTATAAGTATGGATAAGAATGTTCCACTCTGCCTTCAACAAGCCAGCAGATCTAAGTAATACTTAATTTTTTGGTCTTTGAGATGTGAGGAGTCTCCTTGGACATTTGACAATTTGAAGTTTCATACAGTTGCGGGCACAACTTAATAAATGGAAGCTTATTAAATGGTCATATGTCTCAAGCTCCACAAACTGTCATATATGTCATTCTTCAGTGTCTTCTACTTAAATCAATAAAACAACCAAATCATTTTCATGTAGATTTAAAGAAAGACATTCAAACTATTAAAATCAATGAAGCCTAGGTTAGTTTTCCATTTCATAGAATTCAGAGGAGCTACACTAAATATAGCTTGATATTGATTATGTTTAAGCCATTATTTGGTTTAAGAAAGAAGGTGATATGCCCTTCCTGTCTATGATGGTTGATTGTGGAGTGTGAACTCTTAGGCTGTGCAACTATCAAGCACTAAGGATGCCATAGGGCCAATTAGCTAAACATTATTTCCTTCTAAGTATTGATTCATAATTTTGTATGTATAGCTAACCATTTTTTGCCTGAGAACAATATTTTGATTAAAACAGTATACCTCTAATTTATATCTGCTCAGAATTCTATTGCTATGACAACATTGCAGTTGAGAAATCTGAAAACAAATGTTTTGTGCTTAAGATTTGCAGTCTTAAAGGCGGTCTCAAAAAAACTTTAAGGTACTCTCACAGATTTCTGAATATTTTGAACTTTCAAAAAAGGCTCCTGATCACTAAACCTGGTTGAATGTGAGAGGACTAGAAGACCTCCAAGGTCTTCCAGATAATGTGTGGCAAATAATATTATTGTGTAAAACACACAATCCTGGACGTATGCCATAGCAGGAAAAATGTCAAAGAGGTCTGAACAATTATGTCTTCAGAAATAAGAGATCCAAATGATGTAATATTGGTTATTCACTGAGCTTTACAGAAAAGCTGACCTGCTAGTTTATATCTCGTACTAAAAATTGTACAGATGCATCAAAAGGAATGTGAGATACACTAGATCCAACAGCTAATACTAATCTAAAGCTTCTTCAAATTGCAGCTTTAGTTAACACTGATTTTGCAGAATAGAGGTAGTATTCTATTAAACTTAGAAGCCAGACTAATATAAAACCAAAATACTAATAAAGTCAACCAGAAACCATTCTTTAAAATGCCAAATTTCATGACGCCACTGTTCAATCAGAAGACGCTTGACTGGTCAAATTGTTGGAGGTTAATAATTCAACATTACGGAATTCTTATTTGTACATTTTTTGGTTTCTGTATCCTAAAAAAAAAAATTATGTTCCAAACAATAGTTTTCCATAATTTTAATAGGCTCTCGTAATATTTTTTTATTGCATCCCTGGTATTGAAAGAGGCTTTCTGATTGGGACCACTGTTGCTGTGACAATAATCCACATCTAACAAGCAGCAGGAAAGCAAGAACTCTTAACCACCTACCATTAGATATTTTAAGCTAATGAACAATTATATCGACAGTTCCAAATGTATTTTGTAGGAGTATTTTGAAGCCACAGTTCTTCAATCTGTTCTTCCATAACTCAGACACCTCAATATGCAATCTTCTCACAGATGCTATTTGAGAATGGGGAGGGGGAGAGGAATGCGTAAGTAGAACCACAGCGCGCATGCACATACACAGGATTCTAATCACAATCTCCTGTTAAATTTGGGAATTGTGGGATTTGCATATTGGGTTTTTCATGCCTAAAGTGGGATTAGAACTCACAGTCTCTTCATTTCTAGGCCAGCATCTTCATCACTACACCAAACTGACTCTCCATTGATAGCTACATATGGAGAGTCAGTTTGGTGTAGTGATGAAGATGTGGCCTAGAAATGAAGAGACTGTGAGTTCTAATCCCACTTTAGGCATGAAAAACCAGGTGTCTGGTTTTGGGTCAATAGCCAGGAGACTGTGAATTCTAGTCTTGACTGAGGCAAGATTGTTTGGTCCAGTTGCTCTTTCTCAGCCCAACTCACCTCACAGGGTTGCTTATTAATTAATAAAATAAATACACTATTGAACATGAATATCTTAGTAATAAAATGCCTAGAATTCTAAGCTTTGCATAAGCATTAAATGAGATAGGTCTCTACAGAGTACTATTATTACTATTAATTTATTTTTAAAATAATCTCATCAGCAGTAGTCTTACTGAATCATAGAACCAAACATTTAACCATATAATTTAGATTTGCTGGAGCTATGAAGGCCTCCCCTGTTTTCTCATTTGCCTTCTGGAATGATAGCCTCAAGAAATCTGGATGATGTTCATGGAACTATTAAAAGCCTAGCTATTATCTCAAGCTTTAGGGAAGAGTGAAAGTTTGAACCCTGTTAGATATTTGGTGTGTTTTTTAAAATATGTTTGTCTCTGAGATGCTCTCAGGTTTTCACCACTGAATTCTTCTTTGTGTTAGGATTGTTTTCCTAATGTTCAGCCAGAATCTGCTTTCCTTTTTCTTCAATCTCTTATTTTGTGTCCTCTTATCATCCCTTTGGGATGATAAGAAAATACCTTAGCTTTATTCCAGTGGTAAAATCTAAATGTTTTCCCTACCGGTTCTGTGGGTGTGGCTTGGTGGGGGGGTCATGTGACTGGGTGGGCGTGGCTATGTAGTCATGTGACTGGGAGGTCAAAAGACAGAAACTCACTTTAACAATGTCCTGCTGGAGCAGGAGGTTGGACTAGATGACCTCCATGTCCCTTCCAGCTCTGGATTGCTGTGCTCTTTCAAGGTATCCTCTGAAGCTGCATCTAGTGCCAGGTTTGTGGTCCTTCATCCCTCTCCTTTTTTCCTTCCTTCCTTCTTTCCTTCCTTTCTTCCTTCCTTCCTTTCCCCCTCCCTTCCTTCCTTCCCTCCCTTTTTTGTCCCATCGCTCTTTTCTTTCTTTCTTTCTTTCTTTCTTTCTTTCTTTCTTTCTTTCTTTCTTTCTTTCTTTCTTTCTTTCTTTCTCAGCATCCCCACCCCCTGTTTTCTGCCTAGAAGGCCTCCGGGAAGCCTCCTGGGAGGAAAAACGGAACCCAAATGCTAAAAAAATAAAAATAAACAAAAATTCCTACCATCGCGCAGCACAGCTGATCGTTGGAACTTCTTTTTTCTTTGTTAAGCATTTTTTACTACAAGAATTTCCGCTTGTCTGTATCAAATTTACTACTGGTTTGGGCCGGTTGGCCCGAACCAGTAGCATTTCACCCCTGCTTTCTCCATGTGACACTACTTCAGCTACTTGAAGAATGTTATCCTAGCCATCCTCAGCTTTTACTTTCCAAAGCTAAATTGTTTGTTTGTTTGTTTTGTTTTATTGGATTTATATGCCGCCCTTCTCCCAAAGGACTCAGGGCGGCGTACAACATTTAAAAACACACATCCTGAAAGTTAAAAAGAAATTAAATACATATCCAAAAAACAAACCCAATTTATAGGACAATACATTTAAAAAATGAGATAAAATTAACAGGCCAGGCTGGCTTGCTGGAAAAGCCAACCTTTTAGGGCGTGTCGGAAGGACCGGAGGTCAGGGATTATGCGAAGCTCCAGGGGCAGCTCATTCCAGAGGGAAGGCGCTCCCACAGAGAAGGCTCTCCCCCTGGGGGTCACCAGCCGACACTGTCTGGCCGACGGCACCCTGAGGAGGCCAACTCTGTGAGATCGTACTGGACGGTGGGAGGCTACTGGTGGCAGTAGGTGGTCTCGCAGGTACCCTGGGCCTAACCATGGAGCGCTTTAAAGGTCATAATTAATACCTTGAATCGCACCCAGAAAACAACCGGCAACCAGTGCAGGCCGCCTAAAAGGGGTATCACATGGGAGCACCTAGGTACCCCCATGATAACCCGCGCAGCCGCATTCTGGACCAGCTGAAGCCTCCAGGTGCTCTTCAAGGGCAGCCCCATGTAGAGAGCATTGCAGTAGTCCAGGCGAGAAAGGACGAGGGCATGAGTGACTGTGCACAGAGCATCCCGATCCAGGAAGGGGCGCAACTGACGTACCAGGTGAACCTGGTAAAATGCCCCCCTGGTCACGGCCATCAGGTGTTCATCTAAACTAAGTCATGTATCCAGGAGGACTCCCAGATTGCGAGCCTTCTCTGAGGGGGCTAAAATTTCTCCCCCTATCATCAAAGATGGAACAAGATGCACAAATCGGGATGACGGAAACCACAGCCACTCAGTCTTGGAGGGATTGAGCTTGAGCCTGTTCCTCCCCATCCAGATCCGCACAGCCTCCAGGCATCGGGACATCATGTCGAGGGCATCGTTTGGGTGGTTTGGGGTAGAGATGAAAAGTTGGGTATCATAAATACAGCCAATTGCATCAATCTCTCTATATAGGACAATTTCTACTCCCTTGAACATCCTCACTGTCCTTCTTTATATCTTCAATCTTCCCAATTGAAGAAGCCCTTGAGTTATAGTCTGACCAATGCAGAATAAAGTGAAATTATTATTATCCATGATTTAGAAGATATACTTGTTACTGCAGCCAAATAATGCATTTCTATTTTTGCAGCCATGTCACACTCCTGGCTAAAATTCAGTATGTAATCAGATAGTATTTCAACAAATTCCGCTTGTCTGCATCAAATTTAATCTGGTTATTTTTATCTCATTTTTTGTCAGGCTCAAGTAACCAAGAACAACATGATCAGTTACTTCTGAGTAGTTCCTTTATTGTTGCTTGCCTATAGACAGAAATCTTGCCAGACTAAAGAATTTATTTGCCTAATTTATTTTTATGTATTTATTTGTATCCCACCTTTATTATTTTTATAAATAACTCAAGGCTGCAAACTTTATCCAATATACCTTCCTCTTCTTATTTTCCCCACCACAACAATGACCCTATGAGGTGAGTTGGACTGTGAGAGAATAACTGGCCCAAGATCACCCAGCTGGCTTTCATGGCTAAGGCAGGACTAGAACTCACAGCTTCCTGCTTGTTAGCTGGTGCTTTAACCCCTGGGCCAAACTGGTTCAATATTAACAGTGTTTGGAAGGGATCTTGTAGGTCATCTAGTCCAACCCTCTGCCCAAGCAGGAGATCTTACATCATTTTTGACAGAAGGCAGTCCGGTCTCTTCTTGAAAGCCTCAAGTGAGGAAGCTCTCACAACCTCTGAAGGCAACTTCTGTTCCATTGGTTGATTGTTCTCAGTATCAGAAAATGTCTCCTTATTTCCGAGTTAAATCTCTCCTTGATCAGTTTCCATCCATTATTCCTTGTCTGAGTGCTTTGGAAATAGCCTGACCCCCTCCTCTCTTTGGCACCCCCTCAAATATTGGAACACTGCTGTCATGTCTCCCCTGGTCCTTCTCTTCACTAGACTAGTCATGTCCAGTTCCTACAACTGTTCATCATATGTTTTAGCCCTGCAAAATGTTAGGAAGAACCTATCTTTGCTCTCTTTCTGCCTATCAAGAATTTCAAGCTTCTTTGCCTCTTATCTCACTGGAAAGCAGCCAAGAGTGTCTCTGGCCCACATGCCATCACATTTGTCCTACCTCTTAGGTTCACTTTGAATTTTAATTCTGTCTTCCAGGGTATGATTTCCTATCCAGTTTTGGATCATCTGAAAATTTAATAAGCATTCGCTCTACAACAGAATATTACAGAGCCAAAATCCACACCTACTAAAAAATAAATGAAACAATATCAAAATGCTCTAGAAACTTTGTCCGATTAAGGAAAATATGTTTATTTTTGAAAATGGGATGTAACACTCAACAGACAAACAAAGAACAAATTGGCCTGCCACTCAAATAATAGCAGTATTAGTAGAGAAACGTAAGAATAAGAACGAGCTGAATTGAAATGGCAGTAGGATTTGAATGGTGATTCATGTGGAGAAAATATTTCTCTGCTTTGGCTTGTAGAGACACAGTTAACATGGGAAATGAGGCAGTCTCTCTGAAGATTGCTTCCTGATTATTTCTTTTAAAACAGTGGTTCTCAACCTGTGGATAGCGACCCCTTTGGGAGTCAAATGACCCTTTCACAGGGGTTGCCTAAGACCATCGGAAAACACATATTTTTGAAAAAATACAGAAAACATAAAATAATTTTTCACCACAACATGAGGAACTGTATTAAAGGGTCACGGCATTAGGAAAGTTGAGACCCACTGTTTTAAAGCTTACATATTAGCTGGATCCTCTCCTCTCCTCTCCCCTCCCTTCTCCCATCTCCTCCTTTCCCCTCTCCTCCCTCTCCTCCACTCCCTTCCCCTCTTCCCTTCCCCTCCCAGATGACATGGTGAGACTGATAAATGATGGAATTTTGCTGCCTAGAGTGCAAGCTCTTACTAGCTAACTGAGAATAGTTATTTGCTGGATAAAGTGTGGAATCCTTCCCTTGGAATCTAACTGACTAGCCTTTATACCAATAGGATGGGCACAGGAGTCATGTGAGTGGGCTCTAGTCATTGAAGGGTTATCCAGAAAAGGCAGGACCAGGAAGAATATTGGTGCCAATCTCATGGCAAGTGTGTGAATGAGACAGCGGTTGAATTTTTTTTTTTACCAGTCACGACCATATTTAGGAAATTAATAAACGTTCATCTGAAATCCAACCATTGACTCTTACATCTCCATTTCTTGATTTAGTGCAAAAATTGATTGCTCACTACCGGTTAAAAAAATATTCAGGAAAAAAATGTTTGGTATGTGGGAGCAATTAATGTGAGTTTTTAGACACAAGTTGCTCTGCAATGAAGAGAGGGAGAAAAGAAATTTTGCCATGGCAACTAAAGAAACATGGTACTTTATGTACTGCAGAATTACCTCAGAAACCCAGGGTATTTAGAAAGACTTACAAATGCCAGGATTAAATACTAAAGATAGGTAATTTAAGGAGAGAAAGCACAGCAAAAACAGGAACCTGCTTCTGTGATCATATTATTTAAAAAGTTTCCCTAGATTATATATAAAAGCTATTCAATGACCTAATCATGGTTTCTGACCTTTAAAATTAGGAACAAAATGAATGTGATTGATGCAGAATCAAAGAACTGCCCACATACTTAATATGAGAAGTCATTGCCCTCATATCCTACATATGGCCTATTGTTTCTCGTGGGCATTGCTTCCACAAACAGAAGGCTGAACTATATGTGGCTTTGGTTTGATTCGAGTATTTTTTCATGTTCTTAATGTTTTCCAAAATGTGGATAGCCACCAGGCACTTCATGCTAAAGGAACAAATCGCCAAAAAAGCAGCAGTTGCCCAGTCTTTGCTTTGAGAAGTATTGTCTTTAGTTCTGTTGAAGGAGTCATCAGCCATTTTTTATTTCCCTGTATCCCTGAAGTTGACTTGTGTGCTTTAGCCACAGTGTATGAATCTTCATTTCTTATTAACTTTGAAGGCAACCAATAATCTTCATTCTGTCCTAAATTTGCAAAGCATTGTCCTGTCCATCTCGTCTCTTGTCTCCCATTCTCTTTTCCTGTGTTGGGGGGAAACATGTCTATGTGATACCACTGCTACTTTCCCTTAGTTGTACTCATATCCCCCAAGATGAATTCAGTGTTCCTTTTGTAAAGAACGAGTGATTTTCAGCCTCTGAGACCAAGTTCATAGCTTCTCTCCCTTTTAGAAAAACCAAACATCTTGGATTTGGGTTTTGCCTAGTGATGCTTAGCTTTACCACACACAAAAAGCAGCTGAATCTGTCTGTAGTGCATAGTTGAAGCTCTCTGAATTGTAAAAAGCAAACATTTAACAGCTGGTAGATTGTTATAGGATATAATGTCCCCAAGATTGTTCAGAAACCCAACAAATCAAAAGCCTATTGAGGCTCTACTGTGCTTTTCAATATGCACGCAAATGCGAAGGGTAAAATTATGCAGTAAAAGTCCTTGATGCTGCTTCCTATCCTTCTCGTAACTTCACAGTTTCCCTTTCAAAGAAGGAAAACATAAAGGTTCATCTTTCTCCCTCCCTCTCACAAGATGTCCAAGTGATACATTAGGAATGCCTTCACAAATTAAGCAAGTAGGAGTTGGAGGCACGTTCCCACACTCATTTGACATGCATTGACTCAGTGAAGATGGAACAAGGTTTAAGTCATAACAGCATGTTTTTTTTTAAGTCCTATGGTAATATATGACTCACAATTCATTATAACCAATTTCTAGTGTTAAAACATACACCAAGAAGAGATGAATGGTGATGTGTGGATTCCTGGTCACTGTTTTATAAAATTATTTCTCTCCTATTTGCAAACTGAAAGGGAACTGCTTAGGATTGAACAGTTAATTGCTTATGCCATTTATTTTTCACTACTTTTAAAGATCAAAAGAGTGTCCTTTCTGTTTTTAAACTCTGTGAAATAAAATAGGAGTCATGCATCTTCCCATGCATGGGAAGAAACAATAGAAGGCAATTTTGACCAGAGAGAAATGGCAAGAAGGGAATTACTTATTTATCTTGTTCATTATGGACTACTAAAATGCACATACATGGAGCTGCTCTGGACATGCACCTTCTCTATGGCAGCCCCTGTCAGTGAGATTCCCCTTGAGATCTGAATGGCCTTTACTCTGTTGTTTCCGGAGAAAATGGAGAAGACCTGGATATTCACCCAGTTATTTGGAGTTGGAGAGTGAGATCCCTCATGTCATTCCATCTGGTCTATTAAATGGATTGTCACTGCGTTAATTGGTTTGCCAACTTGTGCTTATATTCTGAGTTATACAGTAGGCTGAACTGTTTCTTATCTGACAATGATTAGTGCGCATGTCAGACATAATACGTCACACATTCTTTACTTTCCTTCTGATCTTCCGTTCGCCTGCCAAGAGGGTGGGCAACATAACTCTGCAGAGATGTAGTTAATTGAGTTAGCAAAGTTTTGTATTTTTATTTTATTTTATATTAAAGTGTTTTTATTAGAACATGCTTCGCGTTTTATTTCTGCTTATTCGGAAGTATGCTATAAGGAATGCCAAGATCTTCGCCTCATTAATTCAGGGTGGAAACCCCCCTTGACATGGATCATCTTTTATCTTGGGTTTTTTTATTGTAATTGTTGTTTGTTTGTTGTGAACCACCCAGACACCTTGAGAATCAGGCAGCATACAAGTTTAATTAGCTATTTTCTGTGCTACTATTAAAGCAGTATGGATATTTTTGTATATCAATGGGATTGTATTGGCAATTTATTCAAAGGGACTTTCCAATTAGAGACATTAACAAAAATGGGGATGAGAAAAGTCTTTCATAAAAAGACCACACAAATCATACTTGTTTCTCTTGCTTTCCCTTTTCCGCTCAACCAAGTCAAGAGACAAGTATGATTAATGCAAGCAGATCACAATGACTGAATGCCTTCTTTTAGTAATTTCTGATGTCTACTTCCCTCATGCGGGGCTAAATTGCAGCCATTGCAAGAATTTCTGTGGGTTTTTTTCACCATTGCAGATGTGACAAGGCTCCTATGACCAGATTCTACCTCAGTTCTCCTTACCTTATTTGGTTGCAAGGTTACATTTGATCAAATTTGTTTTTTAGCAATAGCACTATAGCAATAGCACTTAGACTTATATACTGCTCCATTGTACTTAAACCACTCTCTGAGTGGTTTACAAAGTCAGCATATTATTGCCTCCAACAATCTGAGTCCTCATTTTACCCACCTTGGAAGGAGAGAAGGATGAGTCAATCTTGAGCCCCATCAGGATCGACCTCCTTCAGACAAGGAGCTCTTATAATCCCCCATCAAGTCCCCTTCAGCACAACTCTGAAAATGATGCACACCTTTGTCTTATATTGGTCACTAAAGATTGGCCTTGTTGAATAAAATAAAAAGCAAGGAGAAGGGAAAATATTGAAGAGAAGAGAGTACTAATTGCTGGGGATGCTTCACAATTTAAATAATCAATAAACTATGTTTAGCTGGTGCAGCCAACTGTGTAACCCATATTAGAAAGATCTGTGCATATGACACCTAATGTCATGCAAAGTCTGAAAACCCAGAAAATAATTCTAAAATGGTGTCTGTCTGTCTGTCTCTCTGTCTCTCTGTCTCTCTCTCTGACAGACAGACATGCAGGCAGACAGACACAGAGCGCGGCACTTTCTGCATAGGTTCAATGCAATGTAGGATTTTTCTAGATCAATGTTTATACTGTTCTTTCCTTATTCATTTTATGACAAAGATACAGGGAATGCATCTGAAATATGCACTGAGTCTGAAATCATATTAAAATAAATCATTTTGCTTGCTTTCTTATTATATAAGACATCATATTGTTTCTCTATTGCCCTCTGAATTGCAGTCCACCCATCCTATCAACTATCTCCTTTTAAAAGAGAATTGGAGACAGGATGAAAAATGTCTATAGGGTCAGGTTCAAGGTTGGTTTTTGCAGAAGAATGAGGGTAGGAATAAGAGACTGAAAACATTTCTTTTCTAGCATCAAATTGTTTATTTTTGCTGCTTTTACAAGCATAAGAGGAAATAAACTCAATCTAGACACTCCTTCCAGCAGAGAAGAATTCCCATTCTCAAGAAAGGATCGGGGAATTTGGCAAACACAGTTCTATGTGGCATTGTGATATCTTCAAGGACCAGCTTGAGGGCCAAAGAATGGTTTGCACATCTTTTGGAAGAGGATTGTTCAGGTTCCTATCTTCTATTGCTCAGTATAATAACATGCAGATCATCTATTTCTACCATGTTCTTTTATTTTATTTTTAATAATAACAATAACAACAACAATAATGTTATTGTTTTATATCATAAATTCAATTTCCATTTCTATATTGAAGGGTATGTTTTCTAGGTGTCCAAAATGTTAAAATATAAACATCATAAGCATATATGCGATAGTATCAATCCTTATTGAAAATCAAACTATCTTCCATTATGATATCAATTATATAACCATCAAAATATTAATCATTTCACTTCCGGTTCTGGCTGCGGATCGCGACGGGCAAGTTTTGCTCGCCCCGCACACTCCTGGTGGGCTCCCCACTGATCCGGGGGGCACAGGATGCCCTAGAGGGGCTCCTGCCGAGGGGGCGGTGTAGCAGGGGACCCCGTGTCGGCGGCGGCCAGGAGGGGGTCTCCCCGCATCGCCCTAGGCACCGGGAGGCAAGAGGGGAGGCGCCGCGGCGTCTTTGCGATGCGGCAGCTGGAAGAAAGCAAGATTTGAAGGACGCAGCTGCTGTGTGGTGAGGTGGAAACTTCCCCCCATTCCCTTGTTTGACTGAAGGAAAAAAAAATTGCCAGCTCTTTTGAATCAACTTTCAACTGGATTTGGAGAAGTGTGATTGGAGGGAGGGGGATTCCCCCCCCCTTAGACAAGCGGCTTTAAACGGTTTTGCTCTCTGCCCCCAGAGGAGGAGGGGGGAGCCATGCAACGAAATCACGCTCATAGCAAAGGCAGATTTTGGACTGCAATTGTGTAAATGAGGTGATGATCTGAAAACTTTGAAAACTTTTGGTCTTTGCCTTCTGATCCCAGAGCTGGCAGGGCAAGATGGCACACTTCCGTCGTCTTCATAGACACTGAAACTTGACTCCACCCATAGAAGCTTCAGGCATCTTGTCTTTGTCTCCGTGACACTCAGATAAATCTCTTGCTACATTTTACTCTGCTTGGAACAAAGGACTTTATTGCTTTGTTGCCAGGAGCTGAATCCAGAAAAGGTTCCTATCTGCTTGGACTCCCTGCCTCGTAACCTCACTTGGCGGTTTTCCTCCCTAATTGTTTCCTCTCTGTACTGACATTGTTATCTCTTTGCTTATTATAATGCCACCCAAAAGACCACCTCCGGGGAAGCCGGGATTTGCTGTCTCCGCCCCAACATCTTCAGAATCCAGCCCCAGTGGACAACAGACTTTAACTTCTTTGCTTCAGCCCAAGCCTTCTGAGGTGGACTTTCAGCAGATGTTCCAACAACTCTTAAAGGGGCAGGAGGATTTAAAAAACCAACTAAAGGAGATGAATGAGCAGCTTAGAGAGAACCAAGACCGGGCGATTAACAACTCACAGAGACTGGATCTTTTGGAGGAGGGGACGGCTGAGATGAGGGGAGAGGTGAGGGGAGTGCAGAAAGTGAACCAAGAGCTTGAGAACCACCAGATAAAAACGGAATTTGAAAGAATGTCCTTTTTCCTTAGATTCCAAAATGTGGTTGAGGCTGATGATGAAGATCTAAGGGACATTTTGACAAACCTATTGGCTGAATACAATAAAAAAGACAAACAACAGATGGGGTTGGACATGGACCTGGTTTATAGAGTAAACTCAGCATATGCCAGAACACATAATGTTCCAAGGGAGGTACATATTAAATTTCTCAGAAAGACCACAAGAGATGAGATTCTGAGTGCACAAAGGGGGCAAGTATTAAAATACCAAGATAGAGAAATAGCCATTTTGAAACAGATCCCTAAGAAAGTGAGAGATAAAAGAAAAAATTATTCGCTATTAGCGAAGAAATTATACCAGAAAGGGGTGTGGTTTCGATGGCTGATGCCAGAAGGTATGCTAATATTCTGGGAGGACACGAGAGTTAGAATCAACACAACCACAGAGGCTCAGGCCTTCATGGAAAAAAATAAAGTCCTCTTAGACAAATCTGATGACACTGCACAGGACATACAGGACATGGGAGGTGCCGGAGCCCTGCTGGAGGGGGGAGAAGGGGCAACATCGTGAAAACTCAGATCACAAAAATGAACAAGAAAATCTGTTTGATGTAAAATGATTGAAATTATTTGAAGATAAAAGTTTATATGCTGACAAAATACCACTAACTAGCAATAATCTAATGTATTAATAAATGAAAAGTATGAGAAGGGGGGGGCACTTCCTGCATACTGTAACTGCCAAAATTTGTAACCTATTCCACCGCCCCTTTCCTTGTTTATTTTTTAAAAAACCAATAAAATTTTGTTTTAAAAAAATATTAATCATTTCTTCATTTTCATGTTGTCCATATTTCATGTAAATCCACTCATCTAACCTCTGTATCTGTCAGCTAACCATCTGTAGAAAAGTTCCCATGCCATGAAGTATTCCAAATATTCTTTTTCTTTGATTTTAGACTGAACTTATCATATTCTGTAAGCAACATATTTCTCTGACCAATAATGTTATCAGCTTTATTTACAGGACAGAAGACATCTTACAGACAAGGAGGTTCCTCTCTCCCAGGTTCATTCCTAATTCTGAAAAATGGTATGTAATAGAAGAGACATCTGCCTGAGAATTTGGAGAGCCATTCCCACCTGCAATAGATAATTTTAGGCTAGACATAATCTGTCTGGGTGTATAGTAACTTCCCCTACAGTATGGTCCATTCAGCTAACCATATATACATCTAGTTAAGTAGTTTGGAAAATTTCCAAAATTTTGGAGAAATAGCAACTGAAATGGGAATTTAAAATCTAATGAGGACATTTTAACCAAGGCTGCTTCCAGGTGCACCGTAGATAACAACTTCCCACAGTCAGATGTAGCAAAATCTTTTCAAGGGTATTGACCAAGATTGCAGCATTTTAAATAATCAATGTTTAAGTAGCTGACATAAAAAGGGGAGCTTTGTAACGAAGCAATATATATGAGACACCTGTAAAGCAGATGTCAATGGGTCTGATCAATCCAGTTTTGGAAAGAGTGAATAGAAATCTGATGATATAAGCCTCAAAGGGGGGAAAAATCACATTGTGGCTTAGCAAATTGGATAAATCTAGCCTTAAAGGGAAGGCATCTTATATCTGAAAAATTTTCAGGAGTCCTTTCTTACTCGAAAAGAAGGGAAATGCTGGTCTGCTTGAAATGTACTTTCATGCTTTCTTTTTTATAAACAAGCCGAAAAACAGGCAGTAAGGCAAGCCTTTCTGTGAATCATCTTATTCCTTGAACTGCAATGTTACAAAATCCTATGGTTTAACATTTCATTCAGGTTAATGAGCTTCATCGCTTGTAGCAAAAGAGCAGTGGAATATTGTAATAGTTAGTTTTAAACACACATACAAATTGAATTCTAGCGCATTTCCATGGCTACCAAACTTCTTTATCAAAACAAATAAAATAGTCTGCTGATTGAAGGTCCTGCAGTTCATATTAATATTCTCCAGTCCTTTATTATGAATGTTCTTATACCGGTCATGACTCTGATTCTCACATTGAAAGACAGTTTGGCTTTTTTTCAAAATCTTTCTCCTTTCCACACCTATTAGCCTTATGATAAATTGGGACGGTGGTATGGTTTACACATTAAAAGATACCATAGGGAGAATATCGTCAATGTAGGATTGTTGAAGGATGTAATAAAAGTAATATTTCAACCGTAACAATAAGGGTTTTATCATTATGTTTGGTTAGGGATAGAATCCATACCAATATACATTCTTATTTGTGGGAATTCTAATACAATACATCTGGAACAAAACTAGTAGGCAATGAATTTTGGATCAGGAAATCTTCACTTCAATCCTCAGCAATGAATTATCTGATCGTACTTCCATTTATTTCTTTTAATATGAAGTATTAGTTAAAAAATCGTATCTATAAGCCACTTTTATTAACACTTATAGAAGAATGTGGTATGAACATCATCAATGAACAAGTGAATTATATTGACAAATACATCAGAAGTGGTATTCAGCAGGTTCTGACCGGTTCTGGAAAAGCAGTAGTGGACATTTTGAGTAGTTCGGAGAACTGGTAAATACCACCTCTGACTGCCCCATCTATTCTCTGCCTTCTGAGTCCTAGTTGATCGGGAGGGAATGGGGATTTTGCAGTAACCTTCCCCTGTCATGCTCACCAAGCCACACCCACCAAGACACACCATGCCCACCAAGCCATGCCCACAGAACCGGTAGTAAAAAAAATTGAATCCTACCACTGCAATACATTCAGTAGGTGAAATTCATTTTTATTTATTTATAAAATTTATAGGCTAGCCATCTTACCTCACAATAACTCTGAAATTCAGCAGTTCTAGCTAATCCTATGAGAGAAATACTAGTTAGCTTCATATGACTCCCATCTCCCTTAGTAGCCAAGATGAAGCAAAATTCTGTCAGTTTTCTTCTGGTCATAGAAGTGAAATGCCAGGAAGGATGAATCTGTCCTCCCTCCTTCCATCCTTTTTCCACTGGGTGGAATATGAGTGGGAACAAGAGCTACACCCCTTATAGCATACAACACACAATGATATGCATGTAACATAAGGGCAGGTGTGCAATTGCACAGATATAGCATTCTTGACATTTTTGGCTCCCCCTGAATAGAAGTGAACAGGATAGGATCCTGAAATGTAGGTTGTTCTCAAACTGCTTTTAAGAAATTAGGGAGAGCTCAGACGCCATATTAATAGGCTTCCGTGGCTATGTATATTAACAGGGCAAAGCATCCCAAGATGAGTGAGTTTTCTAAAGAAGGAATTGCCAAAACATCAGTCAAAACAATTCCCTTGGCAAGGGAGCATGTGAGATCTATAAAAAGGGATGTGGCTGCACAAAATATTTAGCAAGGAGCTAAAAAATTTAAAAGGATATTTATAAAAAAATGAAAAGGGAGACAGATTTACAAGAAGTAAAGGTGGGAAGCTCAAAGACACATAGAAAATATCAGTTCAATTCAAGCTCAGAAGGAGCTGAGACTCTAAGAGCAAGAAAATACTCAGTGAGAAAATGTAAATTTAGGAGGGTAAAGTCTTAACAGAAAGACCAGAAAGGGAAACTGCTTATTTGCCTCAATCGCATTATACAGCACCCAGAAGCTGTATTATGCCAGTGACGTGCAGTCAGGGGAGGCAGGGGAGGCAGAGCCTCACTGCTCTCACCATGAAAAGAAAAAAAAGAAAAAAAATTCTCCCCTTTTCTCTTTCATCTCTTTCTTGCGCGTGCAAGCAAAATACCCCAGGATCACGGTGGCCACGCTGTGCTCCTCAGTGCTAGCCTCAGATCAGCGCGAGCCGCGGTCCCCTTCATGTTGGTTCAGGAAGGAGGGGAATGGGACCACGTGTGCAGGAGGCTCCTCAGCGCCAGCCTCAGATCAGCGTGAGCCATGGTCCCTTCATGTTGGCTCAGGAAGGAGGGTAATGGGACCACGTGTGCAGGGGAAGGGGACCACGGCTCGTGGTGATCTGAGGCTAGCGCTGAGGAGCCTCCTGCACATGTGGTCCCATTCACCTCCTTCCTGAGCCAAAAGGAAGGGGACCACGGCTCGCGCTGATCTGAGGCTAGTGCTGAGGAGCACAGCGTGGCTCTTCTCCGCAGCACAGCAGAAGGAGTTGCTGTCCCCGCCACTGTGATCCTGGGGTATTTTGCTTGCACGCTTGCAAAGATCAAAGTTGTCACAGTCCTCCCTTCATGATGATCATTTGATAACATCACCAGCCTCACCATCCATAAACCTCACCGCACGTCACTATATTATACATATAAAGTGTAGTCCCACTGCAACACAATGTTAAAGAGCCTGTGTAGTCTAATGGCTAAAGATTTGATATTAGAACTCAAAGTCCAAGTTCAATTCCATTCTCATCTATGAAAATGCATTGGGCTGACTTTGGAACCAGTCCCTACTTCTACATCATAAAACTGTTTCTTGTGCACAATTGTTTGGAGGGAAATCTGAATAAGGAAATACCATATGCAATCACCTTGAATTCTTGAAGCAAAAGACGGGATCCAAATCTTTGCAATAACATCATTAATCAAATAAATAAATAAATATCACAATACTTTCCATAATGATCTATATATGTACACTGAAAACCTCTGCAGGAAATTTATGTATTTATTTATTTAGCGATGTAATGGCAATGTTACTTAGCCAGGAGACTACAGTGTCAGCGCAAAAGTGGTTGTTTGGCTGCCAGTTGCTAGTCTGTTCAGTTTATGCTTGTGTACTATCCACTACAGGAGTCGGACTAGGTCTACTCTCAGAAAGACTCAACGGCCTTTTGCAATGTCATCCAGAGACTTCTCCCTCCATTCCTCGCCTTGTACTTGGGTGTACACTGGAGAAGGTTTGGCTGGATTCACGCTACCACACAAAATGCTGTTTTTTTTCTCACCAATGTGGTACCTAATTATCTACCTACACATAACATGCTTTCAAACTGCCAGGTTGGCAGAAGCTGAGGCAAGTGACGGGAGCTCACTCAGCCACATGGTGCTAGGGCTCGAACCACAGGAATACAAACCTTTTCCTGCATCATTTAGCCATTGAGCTATTGTGCCTTTTTCAGGAAATCTACTCCATGTAGAGACATCAAAGCAGAGATCTTCCTAACCCTAATCTCATATGCTTGCAGACCACATAATGGTCTGAAGATATACAGCCTTCTATGGAAAGTGGTTTACAATTTATAATCCAATATTGTCTGGACAATGAACTTCACTACATGTTGATCATCCTATAGGCGAGCTGCTACTGCAGATTAAGCTTAATTTCCTTTCACGTGAAGCTATTTAAACTCTAATCAGAAGCAGGATAACTAGGGCAAGAATGGGTTACATGACGCACACTCAAAAAATGTTTATGTTTATTTTTTTGGATGACATCTTTCAAAAATTTGGTCTTTTAATTGGTGTATCTGCAGGATACTATAAACCATAAACTTCTTCAATGATTACCCCATTGTCAAATTGATCACATTAAAAGGTTTATGTTTATGTAAGCATAGCTGCAGATTGATCCAAATATTTCAGTTTGGAATAATCCCAGTAGAATAAATCAAGTTCCCTATTCTTTCTTCTATTTATTTATTTATTATTTTTATTTTCAATATTTCTAGACCGCCCCCTCTCCCCGAAGGGACTCGGGGCGGTGTACAGGTGTGTCATTAAAACAAATACAAAAGACGAATATCCCATACCCTTAAAAAAGAATTAAACCTCATACAACTGTACAAAAAGTAAAAATTAAAAATTAAATTAAAAAACCACTAAAAGTATACCCCTAGAAAATTTTTAAAAATGCAGGTTTGAGGGACTAAAATTGGGAATTAGGAATTAGGCCAGGCCGGCTAGATTGAACAGGTGGGTCTTTAGTTTCTTGCGGAAGGAGCGGAGGTCGGTGATAGTCCTGATATCTGGGGGGAGGTCATTCCAAAGGGTCGGGCCCATCACAGAGAAGGCCCTACTCCTGGGCGTTGCCCGCTGGCATTGCCTAGTGGACGGTACCCGGAGAAGTCCCTCTCTGTGAGAGCGAATCGGCCGAAGGGATGTATGGGGCAGGATACGATCCCGCAAATAACTAGGTCCTGTGCCATGGAGCGCTTTAAAGATGATGACCAACACCTTGAAACGCACCCAAAAAGCCACAGGTAGCCAGTGCAGCCCGCGCAGCAAAGGTGTTATGTGGGAGTATCTAGTAGCTCCCACAATTGTCCGTGCGGCCACATTCTGAACCAACTGCAGCCTTCAGGTGCATCTCAAGGGGAGCCCCATGTAGAGAGCATTACAGTAGTCTAGTCGAGACGTCACAAGCGCATGAGTGACTGTACATAGGGCGTTCCGGTCCAATAGGGGACGCAATTGGCGCACCAGGCGAACCTGGTGGAATGCCCCCCTTGCCACGGCTGTCACCTGGTCATCCATTGACAGCCGGGCGTCCAGGAGGACACCCAAATTGCGTACCTGATCCACAGAGGCCAGCTGTTCGCCCCCAATGGCCAGTGATGGACGTAACTGGTTGAACCGGGGTGCCGGTAGCCACAGCCACTCCGTCTTGGACGGGTTGAGTTTGAGTCTCTTATTTCCCATCCAGATCCGAATGGCTTCCAAACATCGGGACATCACTTCGACGGCATCGTTGCGTTTTTAGTCCGCGGGGTGCTTACGAGAGGAGGAGAGAATGCCTGAATATACTCTCTCCTCTCGCACACATCCCGCGGACTAAAAACGCTTCCTTTCGCCCGCATGAGCTCTTCCACAGGCGAAAGGAAGCGTTTTAGTCCGCGGGGTGCGTGCAAGAGGAGGAGAGAATGCCTGAATATTCTCTCCTCTCGCACGCACCCCGCGGACTAAAACGCTTCCTTTCGCCCGCATGAGCTCTTCCACGGGCGAAAGGAAGCGTTTTAGTCCGCGGGGTGCGTGCGAGAGGAGAGAATATTCACTGAATATTCTCTCCTCCTCTTGCACGCACCCCGCGGACTAAAACGCTTCCTTTCGCTTCTCTCCTCTCGCACGCACCCCGCGGACTAAAACGCTTCCTTTCGCCCGCATGAGCTCTTCCACGGGCGAAAGGAAGCGTTTTAGTCCGCGGGGTGCATGCGAGAGGAGAGAATATTCACTGAATATTCTCTCCTCTCGCATGCACCCCGCGGACTAAAAACACTTCCTTTCGCCCGCATGAGCTCTTCCACGGGCGAAAGGAAGCGTTTTAGTCCGCGGGGTGCGTGCGAGAGGAGAGAATATTCACTGAATATTCTCTCCTCCTCTTGCACGCACCCCGCGGACTAAAACGCTTCCTTTCGCTTCTCTCCTCTCGCACGCACCCCGCGGACTAAAACGCTTCCTTTCGCCCGCATGAGCTCTTCCACGGGCGAAAGGAAGCGTTTTAGTCCGCGGGGTGCATGCGAGAGGAGAGAATATTCACTGAATATTCTCTCCTCTCGCATGCACCCCGCGGACTAAAAACACTTCCTTTCGCCCGCATGAGCTCTTCCACGGGCGAAAGGAAGCGTTTTAGTCCGCGGGGTGCGTGCGAGAGGAGAGAATATTCACTGAATATTCTCTCCTCCTCTTGCACACACCCCGCGGACTAAAACGCTTCCTTTCGCTTCTCTCCTCTCGCACGCACCCCGCGGACTAAAACGCTTCCTTTCGCCCGTGGAAGAGCTCATGCGGGCAAAAGGAAGCATTTTAGTCCGCGGGATGTGGGCTTCCTTTCGCCCGCATGAGCTCTTCCACGGGCGAAAGGAAGTGTTTTAGAATGCCTGAGCTCCGGGCCAAGCTGCAAATGATGTTGCAAAAGTTTGTTGCAATGCAAAAGTCTTTTGCCTTGCCGGGAAACGTCAGGGCAAAAGAAGCAGCTGGTGAGGTTGGCGGGAGAGAGCGGGGAAGAGCGAAGATAAGGGGCGGAAGTGCAAACAAGAGCTCGGGGCGACAAGGGCTTCGCTGCCACAAGGGCTTCGCCTTGGAAGTGAGTCTCGCGGACGGAGCTTTGGGGCTGAGGAGAGAGGCAGGGACGGAGGGAGTGGGGGGAGAGGAGCCGCCCCCCTCACCCCCCAGGCAATGGGGAAAGCTTTCCCGAAATGGGGGGGGTGTTGCGGGAAATAAAAAGGGCGCGCACTGGGGGGGACGAAGGAGGCTTTGGCGCGCTTTAGAGGCGGGTGTGAAAGCAACGAAAGGGAGGGCGGGTGGGAAAGCAATGAAAGAGGCAGCGAGAGCGGGCACGGGAAAGCAACGAAAGGCAGCGAGGGTGGGTGTGAAAGCAACGAAAGGGAGGGCGGGTGGGAAAGCAACGAAAGAGGCAGCGAGAGCGGGTGGGAAAGCAACGAAAGAGGCAGCGAGAGCGGGTGTGAAAGCAACGAAAGGCAGCGAGGGCGGGTGGGAAAGCAACGCTCAAGACTTGCCCGAGAGAGCTGGGGATCGGGCTTTGGGTTGGTAGGAGACCTTGAAGGAGGGGGGGCAAGGGACTGGGGCCAGTGGAGGAAGCAATGCTACAGTGCACTCCGCGGTCCCTTTAATGTTCACTCAGGAAGGCGGGGAATGGGACCATGTGAGCAGGAGGCTGAGGCTCCGCCTTCCTGATGACGTCACCAGCCTCACCAGCCATAACCCTCACCGCACGTCACTGATATATATATATATAGGTTTTGTTGTATTCGGGTCTTTTCCCGTGTAAGGTTGAGATTGTCTTTGCAACTTTTCGGCAGGATCTCACCTGCCATCTTCTAGCTGTGGGCTTAAAATGTGATCGGAGCTGCCGTCTTTCTGTAAGTCTTGGTGGGAGGGGATGGGGTGCTGGCTTTGTTTCAGTAAGTGGAATGATTGGTTGTGTGGTTGTATCATGATTGGTAGATTGGTGCTAATTGGTGCAGGCTGTGTGTGCATTGTTGTTTTGTATTATAACGGCTTGGGTGGTGGGTGGTGTTGTTGGCTAGGGCTGGTTTCCAGATGTTTGGTAGGCGGGAGATATCATCACGTTTGTTCATGCTGTGAGGGTGTTTCTCTATTTCGATGGCTTCCATGATTATTCTCTTGTGGAGGTGTTCTGTTTTGGAGATTAACCTGGCTCCTTCAAAGTTGATTTCATGTCCTGTAGCTTTAAGGTGCTGGAAAAGGGAAGAAGTTTTTTCTTTTTTTCTTACTGCGTTTTTGTGTTCTGTGATGCGTGCATTTATTCTCCTGTTTGTTTGTCCTATGTATATTGCTGGGCAGATTTTGCATGGTATTTCGTAGACTCCTTGGTTTTCTAGCTGGATTTTGTCTTTGGGGTTTCTTAAGATGTTGGCTATTTTTTGATCAGTGGTGAAGGCTGTCCTGATATTGTGCTTGTGGAGAATTTTGCTGATTTTATCTGTGGTGCCTTTGATGTAAGGGAGGAGGGCGATGCCCTTGTCCTGTTCTGTATCTTGGTTTTTTGGGGGAGTCTCCTTTTGGATTAGTTTGGTGATTGTTTTTCTTTGGAATCCATTGGAGATTAATACATTTGTGAGTTTGTGTAATTCAGTTTTCAGGTGGTCTTTGTCGGCTAGGCGTTTGGTTCTGGAGATGAGGGTCTTGGCTACAGAGTTGATCTGTGCAGGGTGGTGATGGGATTGTGCATTTAAGTAGCGGTTGGTGTGTGGTTTTTTTTCTGGTAGATGGTGTGTCCTAGGGAGCCATTGGGTTTTTTGTAGATTAGGACATCCAGAAAGGGAAGTTGGTTGTTTGCTTCTATTTCCATGGTGAATTGTATTTTGGGGTGTAGGTTGTTGAGATGTGTGAGGAAGTTGTCCAGTTTTTCTTTTCCATGTGGCCAAATCACGAAAGTGTCATCAACATATCTAAGCCAGAGTTTGGGTTTGTGTTCAGATTTGTCTAAGGCGTTGGTTTCAAAATGTTCCATGTATAAGTTTGCAATGACAGGTGAGAGGGGTGATCCCATGGGTGCTCCTTCTATCTGTTTGTATCTTTGTCCATTATGGATGAAGTATGTGTTGGTTTGAGCCCACGCTTGAAGATGGCAGGTGCGATCCTGCCGAAACGTTGCAAAGACAATCTCAACTTTACACGGGAAAAGTCCCGAATACAACAAAACCAGCATACCTACACCCGTGAAAATCTACGAAAACAAATATATACACATATATATATATATATATATATATATATATATATATATATATATATATATATATATATATATATATATATATATATATATATATATATATATATGTATATATATATATAATGTGTGTGTGTGTTGTATTTGTACTGATAAATAAATAAAGGGAGACTAGGATAAATCTATTTCGAGCTAATTAGCTCTCATCAGCTAGCCATACCCTTACTGGGATTAGAACCCAGGCTGTATATATCTTAGGCAGGAGTCTTAACCACTAAGCCACGGGTTCTCTATATATATAGATATAAATATAATGTATAATGTAACTATATATATATTTACATTCAGTGAGCTAAGAGAATGTTCATAAAATAAGATTGTCACTTCAGCATCATAAGTGAAGAGTACAAAAAATATTTTGTTACATTATGATTTCATTTAAAAATGAAAGTGAACTTGGATGGATCCATTTATTTTATTTACAACAGATAAAGAGCTGAATCCTGGCACTATCGCTTCACCATCAGCAAAGGTCATAGGTGAAAGAGTAAAAGTTGTCCTGAGCCATCTCTGCTCATATATTTTTATTTTTTTAAGCCCAAAGATTGCCTTTGTTGTAGACACATTTTTGCAAAAAGTATTTACCTTTTCAGGTTTTCTTTCTTGCACAAAGTTGACCAGCCACAATAAAGGGAAGAATTTATGAAAGTTTTAAAAATTATTATAGTTTTTTTTACGGCTATATGAATTCCCTTCTTTAGAATGACTTGGAACAAACTTCAACTAAATATACAGGGAAATGTTGTGACAATAGAATGTGATGATCCACACTTGCTTCTTTATGAAGCAAACAAGACAAATTGTAGACATTGTCAAGGAGATAGCTGAGATGCAGTTATTTTATCCCTTTTAATGTGTGAATACTTGGCATTATTTTCAAGTCTCAAAAGATGCAGCTCTTCAAAAGTGCACTAAACTTGATCTGAAATGCACAGATGTTATGTGGCTTTTGAAAATCACTTGAATTCATTGACGCAAAGCAACATAAAAGCTGAAAGAAAGAAAAAGAAAGAAAGAAAAGAAAGAAAGAAAGAAAGAAAGAAAGAAAGAAAGAAAGAAAGAAAGAAAGAAAGAAAGAAAGAAAAAAGGGAGGGAGGGAGATTAGGGTTAGGGAAATTCTACCTTAGTTAGAGGAAACATGTATCTGATGCTGTCAGCAATGGCTACAATACTACATTACTGTAGAATATCTATAATATTCTTTCTACAATACAGTAAATGTCATAGGCTCTTCTGTAACTTCATGGCTTGGAACAATGCAACAGCAGCAGCATTTACATGTGTTTTTCTAAGTTCTTATGAATGGTAAGGCCATTTAAATCCTCCCAAAAACATGCTTCAGAAACCATACACTGAATAGGTTGTGCATGTACAATACAGACACACACAGAGAGACATACACAGAGACATACAGGCACAGGCACACTCCTAAACTGCCAGGAGCAGATGCTGAAGCAGTTGTGTGGGAAAAGATATGGCTGCTTTTAACAGTTCAGAAAGTGGTATTTTGTATGCAGTCATGGGCATGCTGGAGTGAGTGCCTCTTTCAAAGGATTTGCAAAACTCTTAACAGCAATATTAAATTAGTGGCTAATATTAGGCCTTCCTTAAGCAATTAGAGCAGGGGTGTCAAACTCATGGCCCGCGGGCTGGATGCGTCACGTGCTGGCCCCACCCAGTTTAGCGAAGTGGGGGAAGTCTCAATACATCACATGATGCCACTGTGACAATGCAAGTTTGATACCCCTAGATTAGAGCCAACTGGATAATGCAGATCAGAATTTTCACTTGGGAGTTCACCATGGAAGCATTTAAACTTGGGGCAGCTGAATAGATTCACCATTTACCAAGCACAGAGGAGACTCAGCTGCTTTCCAGGTTACATGGCAAAGCAGGTATTTCAGAGTTCATTACATGAACATGTTTTGCAGGGGGCAGCAATTATTCTGAGAATGCTCAAGGGGCCATGGGAGGAATAGCAATGTGCTCAAAATAAAGATAACAACTGGATGGGGAATTTTGGGAGTTGATATCCACTAGCCTTAAAGTTGCTAAGTTTGGATACCCCTATGCATACAGTTGTAGTCACCATCTTGATTTTTTTTTTGTTCATTTTCCACTAACTGGCTTGCACTGCAGCATGTGCTTATTGTTATTTTTTAAAATCAATATAATATTTAATGTTTAATGTATCAATTGATAACAGGGAACAAGTGGGCATCAAAGGAGACATAGTATTAGGTCAGACATGGGTTCTAGGGATTTCAAATTGCCAATCCCTATTCTAAGGTGTTTCTTATTGGGATCTATCTATCTTCTTTATCTTTTGCTCTCTTTCCATCCATTCAGCTTGTACGTTACAAATATCCTTTGCAAAACAAATGTTCTGTGTTATTATTGTTTCATGCACAACTATGGTAACTCTAGTTTACTGAGCTTTGAAGTTTTCAATAGCATTCATTTTCCTGAAAAATTCACAGAAGTTCTTCCCAACCCAGTGTTTTCTGGATGTGTTGATTCCAGCATCCCTGCGATATTGTGAGACCAATCTGTGGGGAAAAGCTATTTTTTGATAGAACTGATCAATGGAGAAAAAAATCTTCAGTTTTGTGAAGTGTGTCAAGTACTTTTTCTCCCGGGTACTTTTTTCAGTAGTTATCAAAATCAATCTTCTTTCTCACTCTATCCATTAATATTCTGTAAGGCTTTCAACAAGTGTAGAGCCCATTTCCTAACAAAATAAACCTACGGTCGACATATCTAAACAATTTATTTTAATTCTGAACTGGAATTAGGATCCTACTTCTGAATATAAAGGTAGATTTCTTGTAGTCTTATAGTCTTTTGCCACATTGTTCTTAAAGAAAGATAAGCCATAGCTGTCAAATCATTTCTATGTGGAATTATTTCATAAATGAATGATATGGAAATTTCAGCTCTTAAATATGTTGTGCTGGAGCACACAGAATTTCAAGAGAGCCACTCTGAATATCTATGTGACTGACAATTTGCAATAATTTTATTGAACATTACAATTAAAAAGATAAAAGAAAAAAATAGAATGTGTAGAAAAAAATGAAATATACAAAAAATGACTTTTCCCTTCCTAACGGCAAGTATAAACAATTGTAATAATTTATCACCTTGTCTTAAAAAAGAACAAATGATCTCTTCTTCCCACATCTCATCTCTTATAATCTTAAACAAATCTTTAAAGCCTTGCATTAATGTGTGTGTGTGTGTGTAGATGTATCTATATCTATATAGATATATATATATATATATCTACACACACACACATTGAGTACTTATTAAATACTCAAAATAGTATTTTCCCTGGAAAGGATTCTTATAATTAGTTTCAAAATCGTATTCTAGATCTACCTGTCCATTTATAAACTTTCCATAATCAACACTCTAATCACTCTATTTACATTTTTCATTCATTCATTCATTCATTCAATCAATCAATCAATCAATCAATCAATATAGCTGACCATCTCAATCAATGTTTTTGGGTGACTTACTTTATTTCACTAAGTGTTGAAGAAAACTCACCCACTGTAGTAAAACTTGCAATTATAAAAGTTCCTAGTACCCTAAAATGCAGTTAACAAGCAATTTCAAAAGTGATTAAGAAGGAAAGTATACAAATCCAATGTATGAATCACGTTTTGGGCTACAAAGGCATTCCCTTATCTCATAGAACTCTAAATCTACTAGACTCTTCATGAGGAGCAACTGTCTGGAGCACTTGTGGGCAATCCCAGTCCTATCTTTGTCTAGAGAGGAGTCTTAAAACTCAGTCCAATCACATCTCTTCATTCCTCCACAGCCGCTGGTTTTGATCTCAGCAGAGCCATTTTCAATTTGCTATTTATTCCTTGAAAGCCACTTATTGGCAATTTGGACAGTAGTGGAAGAAATTAATATATAGACTATGTGGCTTTATTTACAATATTTCTTCGAGCAAAAGTAACACTAAGCTAAAAAAAATTGGCCAACATATTGTTCTTTCAATATAAAGCCTAGATTTTGTAATTGTTGTAACAGCTCAATGATCCATTTATTGTCAGAATTCATAGACTTGGAAGGAACTGATTATGCCACTGAATCTAACCCGATGCTCAATGCAGCAATTCATGTTAACTGATATTAGATTGGCCTTGACCCTGCCAGACTTTCACAAAGCATTGAAGATCTGGATGGATTCCACAACCTGAAAGTCAGGAGGTCAAATAGTTTGTTGAAAGATTTTTGTTTGGTTGGTTGGTTTGGGTTTCCTCTCTGTGATCATTGTAGGGTTTTCCTTACTGTTAATATGGTGTTTTCATTTTTTTATATATTGTTATGCTCACAGTCGTATTTGCAAAATGGGTGGTCATATAAATCAATTCAACCATAATCCCTGACAGATGGTTCTCTAGACTTCATTTGAGAACACCTAGGGAAGGGATGCCCATCAGTCTTAAGACAATTGGTTCCCGACTTCCAGTTCCGGCGGCTGACGGCGACAGGCAAGTCCTTTGCCCGCTCCGGCTCCCCGGTGGGCTCCCCGCTTCTTGGGGGGCACAGGATGCCCCAGAGAGGCATCCTGCTGAAGGAGCGGCTTGGCGGGGGACCCTGGCATCGGCGGCGGCTGGTGGGGGCTCCTCCGCTTCGCTCCAGGCATCGGGGAGCAGTTTCGGAGGGCGCACGCGCGTCTTCGCAACAGGCTGTTCGGACTGATGCAAAAATAGAAGGAAGCAGCGGCGGTGTGGTGAGGCGCTTTCCCCCTTCATTCCCTTTTGCTTGACTTGATGGACCTTTCAGCAACCTAAAACGTTAAACTTTCGGATTTCTTTGGAGGCGCGGCTGGAGGGAGGGGGATTTTTCCCCCCCTTGGACAAGCGGCTTTGAAAAATTTTGCTCTTACTCCCAGGGGAAGGAGGAGGGGGGAGAGCCAACCAATGATGCCTCACCCCTGTAAAGTGACTTTTCATTAGATTTAGCTCCATAACTTACTGATGACCTGAGAACTTTGTGAACTTTTAAAACTTTATTATTATGCCTCTGAGCCCAAAGCTGGCAGGGCAAGATGGCACACTTCCGTTGTCTTCATGAACTGTGAAACCTGACTCCACCTTTAAAATTCAGGCTTCCGGTCTTTGTCTCCGTGTCACCCAGAAGAATCTCTTGTGGATTGTTATTTTTTGAACTCTCTGGGGGGGGGGGGGAATTCCTCTCTATTGCCAGTCTGACTAAAGAAACTCCCTTCTGCTTGGATCTTCTGCCTCCTGGACTCATCTGTCTGCTCTACTTCTCCAGCTGTCCATTCTCCATACTGACTGATCTCTCTACTTCATAAACTATGTCCCCTAAAAGACCACCCCCTGGAAAACCTGGCTTTGCAACTTCTGCCCCGACATCTGCAACATCCAGTCCTGCCACACAATCAAAGATCACAGAACTGATGCAACCTAAGAGTACAGAGATGGATTTGCAACAAATGCTACAGCAACTTATACAGGGCCAGGAAGAAATTAAGAGACAATTAAGAGAAATGAAGGAAGAAATCAAAGAGAACCAAGTCCAAATTTACAAGAACTCACAGAGACTGGACCTTGTGGAGGGTGGGGTGGCGGAGGTGGGGGGGGGGGGTAGAAGCAGTGCAGAAGGGAAATAAAGAACTAGATACCCAGCAAATGAAAACAGAATTTGAGAGAATGTCCTTTTATCTTAGATTTCAAAATGTCATAGAAGCAGATGGGGAAAATATAAGGGACATTATGACTAACATCTTGGCTGAATATATACACAAAGAGAAACAACAGATGGAATGGGAGATAGATCTGGCTTACAGAGTGAACTCAGCTTATGCTAGAATACACAACGTACCCAGGGAGGTCCATATTAAATTCCTTAGAAAAAGCACAAGAGATGAAATTCTGGGTGTGCAAAGGGGGCAGGCACTAACATACCACGACAGGGAGATAACCATCCTGAAGCAGATCCCCAAGAAAATTAGGGAAAAAAGGAAAAGTTATTCGCAATTGGCGAATAAATTATACCAGAAGGGGGTGTGGTTTAGATGGTTGATGCTTGAAGGTATGCTGATATTCTGGGAGGAGACGAGAATTAGAATTAACACACCCATAGAGGCACAGGCCTTTATGGAAAAAAACAAAATAAACCTAGAAAAAACAGAAGATCCTACTACGGATATGCAGGACACGGGAGGGGCCGGAGCTCTGCCAGCGGGGGGAGAAGGGGCAATACCAAGAAAGCTCAGATCACAAAAATAAACAAGAAAATTTCATATTATAAAATGACCAAAAGTAGTAATGGAATTATATGTTGAACATATACTACAATGTGTAAACTGATGGAAAATATTAATAGAACTAACATGCTGATTATATATGATTATGTACCAATGTTTTATACCTAGATGTATCCTATGAGTTTGGAGGGGGGGGCGCCTGCCACACTTTGCAACTGCCAAAATTTGTATACCTTTCCATTTACCTTTTTCCCTATAAATGTTAAAAAAACCAATAAAATTCTTTGAAAAAAAAAAGACAATTGGTTCCCCTTCTGAATTATTTATTCTATAAGGAAATATTTTTCTAATATTCAGTTGGAATTTGTCTTGCTGTAACTTGAATCAATCATGATTTGTTATAACTTGTGTCTTGCATAATAAAGTGATGGAAAACAGCTCTGTGTGACAATCTTTCAGGTATATAAAGGATGCTATCATCTCCCCATCACCTCAGTTTTACTCATATATATGCATACCAATGTTATTGGTTCCAATTTTGTAGAAGACTTCTAAAAGACAGGGACTATGTCTTATGCCCAATTCTCAAGCAAGTAGAATATCATTTTATCTCTTTTCCAAAATTTGTGGTTGGCCAAAACCCAATTGGAAGTAATTATTGCCTTTCTTACTTAATTTTCAAATAATATGATATCCCTAAAGGATCCTTTTTTATTTCCCACTCCTAATATGTATGTCCGTGTGTGTTCCCACTGATTAGCAAGATAATAATTTCTTCTGAAAACATGAAGGAAAAACTCATTGATGGAGAAAATTGGCTTCTGGCACTAACCAGTGGAAAATGTGTTTTTCAATAGAAGTGTACCAAAGCAAATAAAATAACTGTACCCATTTTGGAAATAGCTATCCTTATCTTTGATGTGAGTTGCCAGAAGTACAGAGAAGGAGCCAAACCCACTGGTGGAAAAATTGCCCTTGTAAAATATACCTGAAAGTTCTGTGTAGATAAAGGTTAATGCACATACTTTACAAGTGGTGAGTTGAGTATCTTTTATATTCTTATTAATAAAAAATAAAAACCGAAGATTAACATGTCTAATACAGCATGGATCTGATATTTTATTATATTACATTGATTTCTGTTTTGCTAGTATTGTAAATGATATATAATAGTAACATTTTAAACAGAAACCGAGTAATACCTAGGCCCAAATACCTAATTAATCAATTTGAAATTGTTGCAATTTCAGCTGTTCTTGCCACTACGATTCAGTAGTATTCTATAAGCATTTTCTTATATACTTCAAGTGTTACAAGAGATGTAACACTTTTGCTATCTGACTGTGGTTTGATCTAGCTATCTGGTTTTCTATATAATAGCTAAGTATAGGACGCATTGATTATAGCAAGGGCTGAACCAGTTTGAACCCTTCAGGTTTTACTATTTACAATGAAGTGGTCAACCTATTGTTCATTTCCTTGTTAAAGGTCATAGGTATGAATTGGGCAAAATATGCATACATATTACATATGCATGTTAAGTGTGTCAAAAGGCAGCCTTTCCTTGCAGAAACATTTCTTCTATTCAGTAGGAAAGAATTACATGTATTCCGATTATGCACTGCTGAGTGTTAACCTATATAAAACTGCAACTCAGTATGAAATAGAGGTTGAAATCCTATGATGCTCAATATAGACAGTGTCTAAAGAAAAGATGGGGCAATTAACAGAAGATCTCAGATATGAAATTCCTTGGAAATAATCACCAAAAATGATTGAAATGGACCACTGCTTTGGGAACTGAAACTTTCTTCTTCTTCTTCCCTGAAGTTCTTTTTAGAAAAGACTATTTTTTGTGGAATAGATTTTATGCTTTCCTAGAAAGATCTCATTTTTTTTGTGAATGAAGTTGATTGACATTGGTGGAATCAGGAATCAGAGATACAGAGGCTCTTTCCATGCAACTCCCGATCTAAAGAATCACATTATTGGACTTATCTGAATCCAGGAATACACTATAGGAAGACAGATTCCTTCAAATTAATCTGCCGTTCCTAACGAAAAAACTAAAACTTCTGCTGGATCAAAGAGTTTTGTCAGAGGTGAGATATCATTAGAGTAGTAACTACTGATTATAATAGAGACAGACATTTTAAAGAATGAGAAGGTGCCATCCAAGCAGAAATGTACACCTGTTCCTGTCAATCAAAACTTGACTGAGTCTGCTCTTGTTATATTATCAGTTAGCCATAATGACAAACAAGATAACCCTAACCCTGCTGAAAATAAAATAGTATATGTATTCTGCATTAGTAACTTTAAAAAATTTAAGGAATAGTGGTTGATACTTATATTTGTGTAATATATTTTTGAAGATTGTGTTGAATACTCTGTTACTATCGGCATTGATATTGTAGAATGAGGTGTTTGTGACAAATTGGCCCCCTTTTAAAAAGGAGTGTTTCCTAGAAGCTGTGAATGTGATTCTAAGAAAGTTACTAAATTTTTCATAACCCAGTTTCTAGCATGCATATGAATTCTACATCTCTATACATTACCGTGTTTCCCCAAAAATAAGATAGGGTCTTATTTTACTTTGACCCCCGAAATAAGCACTTTGCCTTATTTTTGGGTAGGCCTTATTATTTTTGAGGTGCAAGAGACAGTGACCGTGGTCACCTCATAGCTGCTGCTGTGTTGCAATATTTTGGGGAGGGTTATTTTCAGAGGATTTATGTGCTCAAAAGCGGGATTAGGCTTATTATCTGGAGCAGTCTTATTTTCGGGGAAACAGGGTAACAACTATGTCTCTTGCCCATGAAACACAACTTTTATTGTGAAATAGCTTGAAATGCAGCAGTTACTGCATTAATTAATTGAACATCCATTCTTTCTGTTATCTTGAAAAGTGGAGAAACATTTTGAAACATCTTATTCATAATTTCCTATAGAACATTTCCTTGCATCCAACCAAACTTATTTTCTACCTAATAAATCAATTCATTCTTAAAAAGCATCTATTTTATTTATTATTTGTATTTGTATTTATTATTTAATCTTTGTAGGCCGTATGTAGGTAGAAATATATTTGCTATATTAGACACCCCACTTCCTATAATGGAAGATACAAAAGAAGTTTATTGAAGGATTTCTCTAATGAGTTTCCACAACCAATATTTAGTTCTTGAGATTTATGACCCATTTCCCAATAATAATTGTTTGTGTTTCGTAAGAAGCAGGTATTCTCAGAAAAGCTTTAAAGAAAGGCAGTTCCAAAACTGGATAAGGAATTGCACGTGTAAACGAATGGAGCACTGGGGAACTGCCAGAGGACTGGAAAAGAGCTGATGTGGTTCCCATCTTCAAAAAAGGAAAAAAATAGATCCAGGAAACTATAGACCTATCAGCCTGACCTCAATACCAGGAAAGATTCTGGAAAAGATATTCAAGCAACGAATTAGCGAACACCTAGAAGTAAACAAACTAATAGCCAAAAGCCAACATGGATTTGTCAAAAACAGATCACGCCAGACTAATCTCATTGCATTCTTTGACAAAGTAACAAAATTAGTGGATCAGAGGAATGTCGTCGATATATTTACTTGGACTTCAGTAAGGCGTTTGATAAAGTAGACCATAACCTGCTACTAGATAAAGTAGAAAAATGCGGGTTAGACAGCATCACCAACAGATGGATTCGTAACTGGTTGACCAACCGCACTCAACGTGTAGTCATCAATGGAACTGCATCTACATGGAGGGAGGTATGCAGTGGAGTACCCCAAGGCTCTGTTTTAGGCCCAGTACTCTTCAACATCTTCATCAATGATTTGGATGAGGGAATAAATGAGGAACTCATCAAATTTGCAGATGACACTGCAGGAATAGCCAACACTCCAGAAGACAGGCTTAAGATACTGAAGAATCTTGATATACTTGAACATTGGGCACCATCTAATAAAATGAAATTCAATGGTGAAAAGAGTAAGGTTCTACATTTAGGCAAGAAAAACAAAATGCACAAGTACAGTATAGGTGGTACCTTCCTCAATAGTAGTAACTGTGAGAGGGATCTTGGAGTCCTAGTGGACAACCATTTAAATATGAGCCAGCAGTGTGCAGCAGCTGCCAAAAAAGCCAACACAGTTCTAGGCTGCATCAACAGAGGGATAGAATCAAGATCACATGAAGTGTAAATACCACTTTATAATGCTTTGGTAAGGCCATACTTGGAATACTGCATTCAGTTTTGGTCGCCATGATGTAGAAAAGATGTGGAGACTCTAGAAAGAGAGCAGAGAAGAGCAACAAAGATGATTAGGGGACTGGAGACTAAAACATATGAAGAACGGTTGTAGGAACTGGGTATGTTTAGCTTAAGAGAAAGAAGGACTAGGGGAGACATGATAGCAGCGTTCCAATATCTCAGGGGTTGCCAGAAAGAAGAGGGAGTCGAACTATTCTCCAAGGCACCTGAGGGTAGAACAAGAAGCAATGGGTGGAAACTAATCAAGGAGAGAAGGAACTTAGAACTGAGGAGAAATGTCCTGACAGTTAGAACAATTAATCAGTGGAACAGCTTGCCTCCAGAAGTTGTGAATGCCCCAACACTGGAAGTCTTTAAGAAGATGTTGGATAGCCATTGTCTGAAACGGTATAGGGTTTCCTGCCTAGGCAGGGGGTTGGACTAGAAGACCTCCAAGGTCCCTTCCAACTCTGCTATTGTATTATTAATGATGTACCTGATTTAATATACTGTAGCTCCAATTAGAAAACCAGTGATATCTCCAAGAAGTACTCAGAAGAGGGAGCAGTGCAAACATTAATTATCACTTTACCAGTCGTGGGATTCAAAATATTTTACTATCGGTTCTGTGGGCGTGGCTTGGTGGTTGTGCCAGGGCTTGGTGGGCATGGCATGGCTTGGTGGGTGTGGCTTGGTGGGTGTGACAGGGGAAGGATATTGTAAAACCTCCCATTCTCTCCCCACTCCAGGGGAAAGTTACTGAAAAATCTACATTCCCTCTTGATCAGCTGGGACTCGAGAGGCAGAGAATAGATGGGACAGGGCTAGTCAGAGACGTAGTTTCCGAACTACTCAAAATGTCCACTACCAGTTCTCCAGAGTAGTAGCCGGGAGCTGGTAGTAGCCGGGAGCCGCAGCCACCCTATCAGTATGGTGGCTCATTTGACCCACTCACCCACCCGCATTCCATTGCTGTTTATAATGCAACCTCTGCCGAGCAGCTGGGTGTCGCAGGACGGTGGTGTGAGCATGTGTGTGCAGCGTGTGTGCCCGACTAGGATGCCCAGCCGCATGCACAGTGTACCAGCTGCGACAGAGTCCGGAACCCACCACTGGTCAGAACCTACTAAATACCACCTCTGCACAGTACCCCTTTATCTTGAAATGCCGATTAGTTATGTAATTGATTATTCAGCCAAGGATTTATTTAGTTGCTTAACTTATTAATTTAACAAATTTGTATGCTGCTGTAACCTTTAAAGATTACAACACACAAAATAATTAATAGTTAGTCAAAGGACTAGTCCAATGTTTATCTTGGATTTCAGAAATACTTAAAAAAGAAAAGATTTTAGCAAACTCAAAGGGATTTGAAGTAGAACTTCAAGACAAGTGAATCTAATGAGTGAAAGGACTTACAAAGGGTGTGTGTTCTTTAAAAGAGGATTCTGAAAGCACAATTACAGATCATTCTGAAAGGACAAAAAAATTGATGCTAGCAGAGCAAGCCAGTATAATTACACAAAGAGCTTAGTGAAGATGTAGAAACAAAAAAGAAATGGTGAGAAGGCCACATCACAAAGGGAGAGTCCCAACGGGAAAAGATGTACAGAAGAGACCAGGAAAGCTAAAACGTAGAATGAGATCAAAACGCTATCCGTGAGCTAGCAAAAAAACCAGCCTAAAATAAAAGAATGAAATTTAAACCCAGAAACATAGACATGAAGATATACAAACCTCATTACCAAGGACATTAATCTTGAGCACAAAACGTAAATAATAAAATGTATTTCATATTACAATGTGTGAACTGAACACTCAATGCAGTTGTTACAAGAGAAAGGGAAGATCTGAGTGGTTCCCTGTACATAGGAAGACACAGTGCATGATGACTGCAATAATAATTTCAAAGACATTGTTTATGTCTGTTTGGAAAGAGTAAAGAAGCCCCATTGAGTAAAATTCTCTGAAACTCAGAACACCCTGAATTTTTTTCAGTACAAGAATGACTAGAACATTTATGAGTTCAGTGGTTTGAAAGTCAACTTGATTCTTAATGGAGAGATTTACATTAGCACTGAATGCAAAAACACCAATTCATTTGAAAGGTATTTTTTTCCCTCTATAATTCTAGATTTGCTTTAGGATATTTTCTGGAAGGAAAAAAATGGACAACTTGACAGTCTCAATTCAAAAATGATTTTATTTTCCAAGTCCAAGTCTAACTGTTCAGTTGCAAGAAAGGACAATTAATTTCTCTAGGGCTTACTTTCAAATCACATTCTTAGAAGCCAGTAGCTATGTTTGCCTTTGCTATATTTTAGAGCTAGGAGATAGATTAGAAGACAGATGACAGATAGATAGATGATAGAACTAGATAGACATACTGACAGGCAAACAGATAGTGCTGTACTTCTCATACAGGCATACACCTCAGGGTCTTTATTGAAGTCTTTATTACTTCTCATACAGGCATACACCTCAGGATCTTTACTGAAGTCTTTATTAAAGCTTTGCCAGCTCCAAATAGTATTCCCCAGAATTCATCCCATGTATGAGTCCAATCCTCAGGTCCAAGAACACAGAGCAAGTCCATAAAGTCATTCATCAGGTTCAGAGTCCCAAGACAAGTCCAGAGTCTGAGCAAAAATCACAAACCCCAAATCCAAGTCCAGAGTCTCAGAAGCAAAGTCCAAAGTCTAGTCATAGGGTCAAGGTTTAAGTCCAAAATTAAGGATCATAATGATAGAATACACACCCAGCAAGAAACAGATGAGTTGTTTCCAGAGTTGCTTTGTTCCATGTGCTGAGCTAAATAGCTGCTGGGTGATGCAGCTCATTAGGAGGAGTTCTACCCTCTCTTTATCAGGCAGCTGCTCAGCTGGTCTCTCTTCTAGCCCTTCTGTAGCTCCTCTCCTCTCCTCCTCCTCTTGCCCATCCCCACCTGGTTCAGAAGCTCAGATGTCTTCCAGATATTTCTCCATGTCCTGCTCTGAAGTTCCTGAAGCCAGCTCTTCTTTGTCATCTGAGCTGGCTTTTGGGGCATTCATTGCAGATATTAGATAGATGATAGAGATATATATCAATGCCTGGAATACACAACCTGACTCTGTGATTTCATCCCCAAACCCTTACACTGTCTACTGTTTACCTCACCCAATTCCTAAAAGGTCTATAAAGGGCATGCATAAGTGCATCAATGTGCCTATATAAAATATATAGCCACCAGAGGTGACTCATCAAATAAATCAAGAAAAGATACACAAAAGTATAAAAATCTCAATGAAGAATCTGAAAAAAAAACCTGTTAATAAACCAAAACTTCCCATAACCATTCAAACCCAAAGGCCTAGGGCAGAGGCGTCTCCAGAATATGATTTAAAAATTAAAGATGGTGGCCACCACAGTGTAATTGAAACTAGACACATTTTTATGTATATCACATGGAAACAACCAGACACCAAGGACTCAGAAAAATAGGCTGAAGATCTAATGGTGTGCATTTCACTAATATAGTACATTCTCCTTCCTTCCTTCCTCCGTCCCTTCCACCCCATCCCATCCCATCCCTTCCTTTTTTCCTTCCTCCCTTCTTTTCTCCCTCCTCTCCGCTCCCCCGTCCCCTTCTCTCCCCCCTTCCTTCCTTCCTTCCTCCCTCCCCTCCCATTCCTTCCTTCTTCCCTTCCTCTCATCTCTGCACCCCTTCCCCTCCTCTCCCCCCTTCCTTCCTTCCTTACTCCCATCCCATCCTTTTTTCCTTCCTTTTTTCCTTCCTCCCTTCTTTTCTCCCTCCTCTCTGCTCCCCCCTCCCAACCTTTTCCCTCCCTCCCTACTTCCTTCCTTCCTTCCTTCCTTCTTTCCTTCCTTCCACATTACTCATTTGTGGAACAAGTGTCATCTTTATTAATTTATAGTTTCCAGAGACTTTGCTGCCCAGGTTTCAGTAGCCAATCTTACAAGCTATTGAAAATGGAGTAAAAATCACAAAACTAGGTTGATAGTGACAAAAATAATAGGATTCTTCTGTGAGTCTCAGTACATGGCATATCAGCTTGTGTGTGGTTTTTTTTTAATGGAGTTGTATTACTTGTTTTCTTATTCCCAAAGGCTCCATATATTTACATACGAATGAAGATTGATTTCGTGTACAGGGAAAGAAGAAGAAAAGTAGTGTGGAAAGCTTGGCTTTTCAAACTCTCATACTTAACAAAACTTACTACCCTGATATGCTGAATTAGCAATCTCAAAAATGTTTTTATTTCTGCTTCTTTTGCTTAGATAAACATATTATGGTAAAGAAATTGCAGTTATAGAAGTCCCCAATGAACATTTGGTTAGTGATCATTATTTATTGAAGTCTCCCACAGTAGCTGAGGGAAAAATGGATTTTGCAAAGAACTTTTTAAATAGTTACACAGAGTACCCAATTAGATAAGAGCTAGGCAGTATTAATATTCCAGCAGACCGGAAATCACATGTTTTTTAATGTAGTATCCAGGGTTTTGAGTGCCACAACATTTTTCAACTCACTGGAGGTTAGAACTTCTTCAAAAGAAAATAGGCGCTTTATATTGAACACAGTGGTAGGTTTCAAAATTTTTTAGAACCTCTTCTGTAGGTGTGGCCTGCTCTGTGGCAGTGGCTTGCTGGCCATGTGACCGGGTGGGAGTAGCTTGTCGGTCATGTGACTGGGTGGGAGTGGCTTGGCAGTCATGTGACTGGGTGAGATGGGATTGGCAGTCATGTGACTGGGTGGGAGTGGCTTGGCAGTCATGTGACTGGGTGGGAGTGGCTTGGCAGTCATGATCGGGTGGGAGTGGCCAAGACGATGTCACTGAATTCTTTGCCCCAATGGATGATCTACAAAAAGAAGATATAAAAAAGGAAATTTATCATTTTGTGCACTTACTACTTAAATAAGATAAAAATAAGTACACAGAACAATAAAAGAGCTACTTACAGAAGGAAGATGACTGTTCTTGACAGTCTTTAGTATCACTGACTCAGTGACGTGTGGTGAGGTTTATGGCTGGTGAGGCACTGACACAGTGGTGGGTTTCAAATATTTTTAGACTTGTGGACTTCAACTCCCAGAATTCCACAGCCAGGCATGCTCAGTTCCAATTTAAAGCGACAGCATTTGTTTTTCTCCATTGCGAAAAAAGGTTCTTCTTCATTTTATTTTTCTTCTCTCTTCCCATCCTCCCTCCCTCTCTCCCTTCCTCCCCCTCTCTGAAACACACATGCACACACACAGAAGTTGGATTGGACTATCTCTCCTACCCCCTTCCCTCTCTTACTCACTCACTCTCAAACAAACAAACACACACACACAGAAGTTGGATTGGACTATCTCTTCTACCCCCTTCCCTCTCTCACTCACTCTCAAACAAACACACCCACACACAAAAGTTGGGATGGATATCTTTTCCAGTGGCTTGAATGCAGCTCCTTTGCCATCCCCCCATTCCCCTGCTGCCTTCCCCAAACACCTCCACCATTGCAAATGCAGCCTGCTGTCTGCGTGGGAAATGCCTGCAACACAATAAAGCCCACCCACTCACCTCCTGCTGGCAGGCTGGGGTGAGAGGAGAGGCAGAGAAGCCGGAGGGGAGCCGATCCGAGCCTTCCAAAAGAAAGAGGCTGGGGGAAAGTGTGTGTGCTACAGCATGGCTCTTTGCCTGGCTTCCGTGGATGACTCTGCTTAACTGTTAAAAAAAGCTTCGAAAAAAGCGCCCTCAGGATAACTGCTGCCTCAACTACGTCAGGAATTTTTAGGCTTTTAACTCTTGCTTAACTCTGCTTGAGTGATCATAAAATGCCTAAAGTCAGACTAAAGGAGGCATGCAGTTCTCCTGCCTCATAGTAGAGGGCGCTTTTTAAAGGCTTTTTTTAACAGTTAAGCAGAGTCATCCACGGTGAGCCAGCAACTAGCACAGCTTTTTCCTTTTGCACTTTTTTTTCTTTTCATGATGAGAGCGGTGAGGCTGTGCCTCACTTGCCTCACCTGACTGCACGTCACTGCACTGACTCCAATGAATGGCCGGCACAAAGAAGAGACACAGAAATGAACTCTTCCATTGCATGCACTGCATTAGGATGAAACAAGCACAAAAAAGACAGATACTTACAGAGGAAGGATTAATATGAATTAGGTTCAGTACTTAGGACAGACCAAGTAGCTATTCAAGAGTTAGTGGTGCCATGGTTAGAAGCAATGGTAAAACAAGATATGGATTTAAAACCAGTAATATGTTGTTGTGTGTTTCAAAGGGAATACAATACATATTTAATTTTACACATGTTAACAGCTGCTGGAATTGTGTTTGCACAACAGTGGAAAAACAAAGATATGAAAATGAATAAATATTAGAATGTGCAGGAATGAATAAATTGACAATTAAAATCAAGAATGCTTCAAATACTTTTTCACGTGGGATTTGTTTTATCAATTGCTAACTAACAGAAACAGAAATTAGAAATCTAAAAGTATGAAAGAAAACACCAATTATGTAAGGAAAGGTCACTAAAATGTATAAGGAAATATTATTAATACTTGATCATTATTAATGTGTAGATAACTGCGGGACATTACACACCCACAAACTATGACAGTGCCAGGAAAACACCAAAAAATAACAATTTCCTCCCAAAAGACTGCAGATGAAACCAGTTTTTTTCCCTAACCCTAAGGACTGGAAAGACAAAGCCACTGGAATAAAAACCATCAAGGCATTGTGGGAAATTATAAAGGACAGTGCCAGGAAGCTCACAGAACCAGCAACCACTCACAATTACCTAAACAACCAGGTATCACACAAAAACACACAAAATCTGGCAAAGCTGCCTTGCACCAACTTGGCCTGCCCATAGAAAAGCAGCCACTTTGAGACACATAAACCATGCACCAACCTGCACACTTAAAAGCAACATATTGCATCACAAATAAACCATTTGCAAAAAGGAATAAGATTATTGTAATAAACATATTCTATAAACAATAAATAAATAAAAATTCCCTAAAATATTTTTTAAAAAAGATATTCTATAAATAATTTTTAAAAATCCTTAAAAACCATTAAAAATATTCTATACACAATAAATTAAAATAAAACCATTAAAAATATTCTATACACAATAAATGAAATTTAAAAAACCACTAAAAGCATAAAGGAAAAAAACTGGGTCACTTACCAGCAGGCAGATTCAGCAGCTCTCCGATGCAATGGATGCAAGGAGCAGGCAAGCGACCAGGCAGTAGGTAAGGTGGCCTGGCTGGCAGGCTTAGCCAGCCAGGCGAGGTTGGGGACTGGGGGGCTGGCAAGAAAGGCCTCAGCTGGCAATTTTGAAGCCCTTCCTCCACTCCAAGGCTCTGAGGCTTTGGAGGCTTGGTTGATGTTTCGGCAGCCATGTTTTTAACATGGCAGCAGCCACATGGAGCCCTTCTTTGCTGGCGCAGCAGCTTTTGGGGCTAATGGAGCTTGGGTTTCCAGCCCGACAGCCCCAAAAGCCGCTTCTGGACATCTATTGCAGTTGTGAGGAGCCGAGGAGAGTGCGGAGAAGAGTGCGAAGGTTCTTGGTGCTCCGAGAAGCCGCGAAAGCGGCTGGGAGAGGCGCACGGCTTGATTTAACCTCCTGGACATCGCAGCAGCCCCAAGCGCGCCGATCTCTGCATTTTTTGCATGGGAGCATGCTGCAAGAGGGAGTGAAGACCTTTTCCCTCTTGCAGCATGCTCCGATGCAAAAAACGCCGATATCGGCACGCTTGGGGCTGCTGCTGCGACGTCCAGGGAGGCTACACCAAGCCACACAGCTTCCCAAAGTGCCGAGAACCTTCACGCTCTTCTCCGCACTCTCCTCAGCTCCTTACAACTGCAAAAGGCATCCAGAAGAGGCTTTTGGGGCTAATGGGGCTTGGGTTTCCAGCTCGACAGCCCCAAAAGCCGCTTCTGGAGGAGCTGAGGAGAGCGCAGAGAAGAGCGCGAAGGTTCTTGGCACTTCAGAAAGCTGTACGGCTTTGTTAGCCTCCCTGGACATCACAGCAGCAGCCCCAAGCACGCCAATCTCTGCATTTTTCGCATCAGGGCGTTTTTCATATCAGAGGGAGTGAGTGAAGACCTTTTCTGGCCAGCGCAAAGGACTTCCCTGGACTTGCTTTGCTGAGCACGGGGCGTCGGGCCTGCACCTCAACCACCAGCAATCCAGAAAAGATATTCACTCACTGCCTCTTGCAGCACGCCCCTATATGAAAAATGCCAAGATCAGCACATTTGGGACTGCTACTGTGACCAGGGAGGCTAAACCAAGCCGCGCGCCTCTCCCAGCCGCTTTCGTGGCTTCTCAGAGTGCCAAGAACCTTGGCGCTCTTCTCTGCACTCTCCTGGGCTCCTCGTAACTGCAATAGATGTCCAGAAGTGGCGGGGGCTGTTGGGCTGGAAATTCAAGCTCCATCAGGCAAAGAGCTTACTTACCTCCCCAGCAGGCAGCAATACAGATCCAAGTGCTCTCTACACGGCTCTTAGAGGCATGGTGCAGATGGGCTGGGGGAGCGAGCGGAAGAGCGGTGACCAGATGGGCGGGACCCGGGGGAGCGAGCGAGGGGGCATTCCACCCCTGGAACCGGTTCTAAACAGCACTCTAGATTTGTAGAACCTCTTTTAGGGAACCGGTTAGAACCGGCAGGAACCCACCCCTGATTGGACAGCAGTTAAGTTACAAGACGTTGAAGCTGGATGGTCACTTTAATGACAATGACAAAGGAATAGTTTAGACTGTGCAGGAGAAGGCCATCATGTATTTAATCAAGCAAACATGGATAGACAAAATAAAGTGACTGATGATGTATTGCCAGATGACAGACCTCTCAAGTTTAGTGGGACTCAACATGCTATTAAGGAAGAAGTGGGGATCTTTTTGTAAAGGTGTTTATGATATGGCTAAGTTAAAGTCTTCAGAATTCGAGTTGCTGGTGTTGCCACTCCTTTAACACAACTAGTTAAAGAGGCCACTGCAATGATGTGTATGTTTATGATGTGTGTATGTGCCATCAAGACAAGTCAATGCAATTACCTTGGCAAGGGTTTTGGAAGTAGCTTGCCATTATCATCTTCTTCCTAGGACTGAAAGAGATGGCTCAAAGTCACATAGCTGGCTTTATGTCTAAACCAGACTATAACCCACAGTCTCCCAGTTTGTAGAATAATTTTAACTGCTAGACCAGACTGGTTCTCAATGGGGATTTAATACATTGGAATATTATTGCACAGTCCTCCATGTGTTATCTTCAGATTTTCAAGAACTTTGTTTTTGATATATAATCACAGTTGAAGATGAAGGAGAGGATGAAAGCCACCCCTTGCAGCTAGTTCGACACTTTTAAATATTTAAACTTTAAAAGAAGGAGACAGTTCGTCCTTTTATGCTCAGAGATTTGCTAGTAAAGGACAAATATTAGAATGCGAGACTCGATCTCCGTTTCTAATCTTATGCATAATTACTTTGGGTAAGTCAGGAGGACTAGGTTGAATCCTACTTCACTCCAAAACCATATGGACCAATTTAGCTGGCAAAAGAGGAACAAACTGTGACAGTGAAGAAAGAACGTTAATTGCTAAATAGGTAAAGGTAAAGGTTCCCCTCGTACATAATGTATGTGCTAGTCATTCTCAACTCTAGGAGACGGTGCTCATCTCCATTCCAAAGACGAAGAGCCAGCGTTGTCCAAAGACATCTCCGTGGTCATGTGGCCAGCATGACTAAATGCCAAAGGCGCATGGAACACTGTTATCTTCCCACCAGAACTGGTTCCTATTTTTTCTACTTGCATTTCTACATGTTTTCAAACTGCTAGGTTGGCAGAAGCTGGGACAAGTAGTGGAGCTCACTCCGTTACACGGTGCAAGGAATTTGAACCGCCGAACTGCCAACCTTTCTGATCAACAAGCTCAGTGTCTTACCCATTGATCCACCGCATCCCTAATTTGTAAATAATCTTACTTTTATTCCTGGGTTAGTGAAAGGAGGCTAAACAAAGTGGTAAGTTTAGAATCTCTTTCTCTGAAGCTGTACAGATCTCTGTGGATTGCTCATGTTGTTTTTTAACAGCTTGATTTCTTAATCTCTCCCAGAGTCTTCTGTTTATTCACTTGTTTATTGACATGGGGCTCCTCTTCATGAATCACCTTGAGCATAATGAGCTGGGTGCTGGGATAAAAGAAAATCATTTCACACACAAAAAAAATCAGGATTGTATGACTGAACTCCCTTCCACTCTCCAAAAGACACATGCACAGATTTCATTTGAATCTAGAGGAAAAGAATCTGTGAGAGATAAAAGAAATTAGGATGCCTTAAAACATGCTTCGAATGAACAACAAGGAATAAACACTACTACTGCTGCTGCTGCTACTACTACTACTACTACTACTACTACTACTACTACTACTACTACTACTACAATATATCATGCTTAAAAATGAGAAGAACAAATAAGGGTAAAAGTAAAAGTTTACCCTCTCCAGTCATGTCCAACTCTAAGGGCCAATGCTCATCTCCATTTCTTAGCTGAGAGAGCCAGCATTGTCCAAAGACCTTTGCATGGTGATGTGGCCAGCATGACTATACTGAGGCTCACAGAACACTGTTACCTTCCCACCAAAGTGGTACCTATTTATCTACTTGCATTTGCATGCTTTCAAACTGCTAGTTTGGCAGGAGCTGGGGCAGGAACCCCATCACACGATGCTTGGGTCTCAACTGCCGACCTTCCACTTGACAAGCACATTGTCTTAATCAGTAGGCCATTACACTTCCTTATTTAACAAATAAGGGTGCATTAGTTTACCGGGTTTTTTGGGGGTATAAGACGGCACCGGAATATAAGACGCAGCAAGGTTTGAAGAGGAATTTTTTAAAAAGTTTTTGCACTCTGCAAACCTTCCAAAAAAAAGAGCATGAATAGCCCTTAGGAGGCTTGTACAGTGCTTCTGGGGGATGGGGGGGGGCAAAAACAAGCAAGAAATGGCCCATTCTTTGCCAAAAATGAGCATGGTAGCCTTTAGGAAGCTTATAGAGTTCTGCAGGGAGGTGGGGGGGGCAAAAACAGGCTGTTTTTTGCTCATTTCTGCCCTCCCCAGCCCCCAGGAGCTCTCTGGCTATGCATGGCCATTTTGGTGAAGGAGGCGGAGTTTCAGGAGGCAAAAAATTCTGTATTCAGTGTATAAGACACACCCAGTTTTCAGCCTCTTTTTTGAGGGAAGAAGGTGCGTCTTATGCTCCGAAAAATACGGTAAATAAAATGTACAAAATTATAAAATATTATAAAGTTTGACAAGCAGGCAATCAATCAATCAATCAGTATTAACAAGTCTGAACTGTATAAAGCCATTACTGAAGCTGACTGGCCAGTAGAACCTAAGAAGGCTGCAGAAGCATCAAAGGCAGAAGGCCCCAAATTCCTCCCCCCCCCCGCATTTTCAAATGATTGGTGGTTGGTTTTCCCTCTGGTAGATGAGTGGGCGGAGAAAGGATGCTTCTACGTGAAACCCACCCATTGCTTTCTTGAAACCATATTGCAATACAAATTGTCAACATCATTGTACAACTTAATTGCTAAGATGCAGCAAATCTTAGGTGTGGGGGCAGCGCCATTTATCTCAATATACTTTCCTGCCCACTTAAGGACAAGAGGACCACACATTAAAGCAGCTGTTTGGATGACCCCTGAAAGAATTGTGAAGCTTCCACAATACTGTGCTTGCTACTTACATGTTTGTGGCACAAAGGGAGCAGAGTAGACGAGATTGAAATTAATGAATTAATTCTGAGAACTGCTGATGGCAGAGGAGAGTTTCAAAGTACTAACTATGATTATATACATATTTTTAAAAATGATTCATTGGGATTTCACTATGAATTTCAGTTCTTGTCTCCACTCTGAATAGCAACTGAATGTAGATCTGTTTTTAATTATCATTGCTATAGCCTCTTTAACTTTATTTTTTATTTTCAAAATATAACTATTTTAAGTGCTCTATCAAAGAAAGGGAGACAGAAAGGATGAACCATGCGAAGTATTCATCTTTCACTTCAGAACTTCTTTATTCATAGAAAGATCCAAATTATTGCCTTGTGCAGAACAGAACAGAAAGCTATGTTCCCTGGTCTTTATGTGCAGACAACTTTAATTACCATTTAGTTGGCAAAGCAAAGATGACGATTTGCTCCACTTGCTTAATTGTGACATGTTATCAAACACTATGGCCATGGACTGACATTTTGTCTGTTTCTTAAATTGCATCATTATATAATCATGTTTCTTTAGTAATAATAAAAGTAAGGTCACTGTAGCAGAATTATTAACTCCTGCCTATTGGCAAATGAGGATTGGTACATGGGAAAATATTCTACTGCTCAATATTACAATTAGTTGGTTCATTTGCCACTTGGTGCAATTGGATTTGTAGATTAAGATAATCATGAAATAAAGCAGGGATCCCCAACTCGGCCACAGCCCATGGGATACAGGGCCATAGAAGTGTTGGACGAGTGCCCACGCACACACGCAGATGCATTCGTGAAAGTGGCAAGTGTGCACATGTGAAACTATTGCCTCTTTTCCCGCCCCTGTGGTCGCCGCCAACTGCCCACCAAGCTGAAAGGTTTGGAGATTGCTGAAATAAATCATGGTTCTGTAGCCTATTTTCACAATTTGTGTGTAACAGTAGTAATGTCTATTCTATCCCTGGGCAAATTTTTCAACTTTTATCTTGAATCTTTTACATCTCATTTGTTCTTTAGTAGGGGGGGAATTTGTGGGATTTTTGTTTGTAGATGGGAACTACTGCAGCTACGTACATCAGCCATTTGCTCTAGTGTTGTTCCCTGGATACCTGTATGATGCCAGGTTTCCTTTGACCTTCCTTTGGCCTTCCTTCTCTGACCATCTGGTGTGGTGGTGAAATGCAAAATTTTTCCCTACCAGTTTTCTGTGGGTGTGGCTTGGTGGGTGTGCTGTGGTGGGCGTGGCTTGGTGGTCATATGACCAGGTGGCCGTGGCTGCACAACTGACTCACACACAATGTAAAAGCAGCTGGACTTCAAACAAAATGGCCTCTGCCACAACCAGAAACCTCACAGACAATTAGGCACAGCTGATTGTCGCACAGCTCATTGTCAGAGCTTTTTTTTTTTTTTAACTTTTGAAAGCATTTTTTTACTACTGGTTCGGGCGAACTGGCCCGAATCAGTAGCATTTCACCCCTGATCTGGTGGCATCCAACTGATTGCAGTCTTTGTTGCTGGACATTCATTTCCATCATCTCTAGCACATTTAGGAAGCCAATGATGACATCTGTAGCACCCACCCCCAAAGGAACTGCTGATGATCGGTCCTTCTGGCACTCTTCTCAGATGACTAGCCTGCTTGGCCGAGACACACCAACACATATTGTGGGACTTGTGAGACTTTAATTAAGATAAATAGCCTAATCCTGCTATTTCCTTCAAGCATACCCTCTGCAGACCTGGCGAGAGGTCTCTGAGACCTACTTCTCTAGCCATGGTTGGTGAATCAGGAAACTGCAACCGGCTCAGGAACACAGTCACTTTTGAACTCTGCCCTGGATTAGGATCTTCATTTCCCTTATGGCATCAGGAATGCAAACCACAACAGTTTTCCCTCCCTTGTCCCTCCTGACCTGCTGGCCCCTGTAATTCTGCTCCCCTGCACTTTGATTCCATTGTCTCTGCTGGACACTACATCTCCCAAGAGCCCACTGAAGTGTCCTCCACTGTTTTCCAGCCACAGGGTTACACATCCTTTTAGCATTTGTAAATTTAGCATTGAATCATTTTAGCATTTGTAAATTTAAAGCCTTACTATTCCAATTTAAAAAATTAACAGGATGGAATGGGAGTTGGATTTAAATTATATTTTTCTTTTTTTCTTTTTTCTTTCATTTTATGGAAGCCAACAGTAACTAAAACTTAATCAGGACCAGTTCAGTTTTATCCGCAAAAAGAAGGTTACTGAACAAATTTCAGGATGCTTCATCTTAATATTATCACAGCCTTGTCTTCCTTTAAATTTGCTTGTACAAATCAGGACTGTGTGTGATAAAAATAGATGAAGTATACAAATAGCATATTTTAGAAAAGTAAGACAGCCACCAATTTAAGGTAATATCATACTTCAATAACTTTTATCTGCAATCATGAAATGCACCCACTATTGATTTTACTCACATGTTATTTACTGGTCAGAAGTGAAGTATTTGTCCATACAATTTTTAAAAATATTTTTATTGTACGTTTTTCTTCATTTTATGTCACAACGTCAACTTTGCAACAGCGATATACTGGTTGTATCAGCACTTTTTAAAAGATACATGATGTTATATATCCTAATTCCATCCATTTTTCTCTTATTCATACAATATTCAACATAGAAAGATTTTAAAAAAGAAAAAATATAGGAACTTGATATTATACAACATACTAACATGCATTGTTTCCATAGTTCTAACATAGTTACAGTGATGTGCAATCAGGTGAGGCAAGTGAGGCACAGCCTTACCGCTCTCACAGTGACGTGTGGTCAGTGGAGGCAAGGGAGGCAGGGCCTCACCTCTCTTCATGGAATAATAGTATATAATATTATATACTATATATATATAATATTATATACCCGTCCGGCCGTGCCCGGGAGCTGCGGAGGCAGAAATGTTGTCGGCGCCTCCAGATGACGAACCAGTTGCTTGCTTTCGTCATCGGGAGGCCGATAACATTTCTGCCTCCGCAGCTCCCGGGCGCGGATGGACGGAGGTAGCCAGAATGGCGCCGAAGCAGTCCGGTGGCCGAACGAGCGAGCGAGCGAGTGAGCGAGGCAGCGAGATCTTCGGTCACTCGTCCACCGGACTGCCTCGGCGCCATTCTGGCTACCTTCGTCCGGCCGCGCCCGGGAGCTGCGGAGGCAGAAATGTTATCAGCCTCCCGATGACGAAAGCAAGCGACTGGTTCGTCATCTGGAGGTGCCGACAACATTTCTGCCTCCGCAGCTCCCGGGCGCGGATGGACGGAGGTAGCCAGAATGGCGCCGAAGCAGTCCGGCGGGCGAACGAGCGAGCGAGCGAGCGAGGCAGCGAGATCTTTGGTCACTCGTCCACCGGACTGCCTCGGCGCCATTCTGGCTACCTTCGTCCGGCCGCGCCCGGGAGCTGCGGAGGCAGAAATGTTATCGGCCTCCCGATGACGAAAGCAAGCGACTGGTTCGTCATCTGGAGGCGCCGACAACATTTCTGCCTCCGCAGCTCCCGGGCGCGGATGGACGGAGGTAGCCAGAATGGCGCCGAAGCAGTCCAGCGAGCGAGCGAGCGACGCAGCCTGATCTTCAGTCGCTTCCAGAGCCGGAGCGGGATGGAGCAGCCACCGCCTTGGAAGTGAGTCATGCCGACGGAGCTTTGGGGCTGAGGAGAGAGGCAGGGACGGAGGGAGTGGGGGAAGAGGAGCCACCCCCCTCACCCCCCAGGCAATGGGGAAAGCTTTCCCGAAATGGGGGGGGGTGTCACGGGAAATAAAAAGGGCGCGTGCTGGGGGGGACGAAGGAGGCTTTGGCGTGCCTTAGAGGCGGGCGGGCAAGCAACGAAAGGAGCAGCGAGGGCGGGCGGTGGCTGCAGGCGGCAAGGCTTGAGCAGGGTGAAAGGGACTGGTGCCGGTGGAGGAAACAATGCTACGCCGCGGTCCCCTTAATGTTCACTCAGGAAGGCGGAGAATGAGACCACGTGTGCTGCACACGTGGTCCCATTCCCTGCCTTCCTGATGACGTCACCAGCCTCCCCAGCCATAACCCTCACCGCACGTCACTGCGCTCTCATCATGAAAACAAAAAAAATGTAAAAGGAAAAAGCTGAGCTAGTTGCTGCCTCACCGTGGATGGCTCTGCTTAACTGTTAAAAAAAGCCTCTAAAAAAGCACCCTCTACTATGAAGCAGGAGAACTGCATGCCTCCTCTAGTCTGACTTTAGGCGTTTTATTATCCCTCGAGCAGAGTTAAGCAAGGGTTAAAAGCCTAAAAATTCCTGACATAGTTGAGGCACACAGTTCTCCTGCCTCATAGTAGAGGGCGCTTTTTAGAGGCTTTTTTTAAACAGTTAAGCAGAGTCATCCACGGAAGCCAGGCAAAGAGCCATGCTGTAGCACACACATTTTCCCTCAGCCTCTTTCTTTTATAAGGCTCGGATCGGCTCCTCTCCGGCTTCTCTGCCTCTCCTCTCACCCCAGCCTGCCAGCAGGAGGTGAGTGGATGGGCTTTATTGCGTTCCAGCAGTGACGTGCAGTCAGGTGAGGCAGGTGAGGCACAGCCTCACCACTCTCATCATGAAAAAAAAAGTAAAAGGAAAAAGCTGAGCTAGTTGCCTCACCATGGATGACTCTGCTTAACCTCACTGGTGCTCTCCCTCCCCAAGTGTAGTGACTTCCTCCCCAGGCCCCCATTCATTTCTCTCTCACACACACAGCTGGATAAAACTATATAGAAATCTAGCCCAGCTTCACTGATTACAAGTTTGAAAAGGCAACGTGGCTCCACCTGCAATCAACTCTGCTTAACCTCACTGGTGCTCTCCCTCCCCAAGTGTAGTGACTTCCTCCCCAGGCCCCCATTCATTTCTCTCTCTCACACACACAGCTGCATAAAACTATATAGAAATCTAGCCCAGCTTCACTGATTACAAGTTTGAAAAGGCAACGTGGCTCCATCTGCAATCAAACTACACTTGGGGAGGGAGAGCACAAGCGAGCACTGAGGAGACCACAGGAGGAGACAGGAAGCCAGGCAAAGAGCCATGCTGTAGTACACACACTTCCCCCCAGCCTCTTTCTTTTGGAAGGCTCGGCTCGGCTCCCCTCCAGCTTCTCTGCCTCTCCTCTCACCCCAGCCTGCCAGCAGGAGGTGGTGGGTGGGCTTTATTGTGTTCCAGGCATTTCCCACCCAGACAGCAGGCTGCATTTGCAATGGTGGAGGTGTTTGGGAAAGGCAGCAGGGGAATGGGGGGGGGATGGCAGAGGAGCTGCTTTCAAGCCACTGGAAAAGATATCCAATCCAACTTTTGTGTGTGTGGGGGGGTTTGTTTGAGAGTGAGTGAGAGAGGGAAGGGGTAGGAGAGATAGTCCAATCCAACTTCTGTGTGTGTGTGTGTGTGTGTGTGTGTGTGTGTTTGAGAGAGGGGGAGGAAGGGAGAGAGGGAGGAAGGAGGGGAAGGAGAAGAAAAAGAAAGAAGGAGCAAAGAAGAAAAACAAATGCTGTCGCTTTAAATTGGAACTGAGCATGCCTGGCTGTGGAATTCTGGGAGTTGACGTCCACAAGTCTAAAAATATTTGAAACCCAGCACTGTGTCAGTGCCTCACCAGTCATAAACCTCACCGCACGTCACTGCGTTCCAGGTATTTTCCACCCAGACAGCAGGCTGCATTTGCAATGGTGGAGGTGTTTGGGGGAGGCAGCAGGGGAATGGTGGGGATGGCAGAGGAGCTGCTTTCAAGCCACTGGAAAAGATATCCAATCCAACTTTTGTGGTTGTGTGTGTGTGTTTGTTTGTTTGAGAGTGAGTGAGAGAGGGAAGGGGGTAGGAGAGATAGTCCAATCCAACTTCTGTGTGTGTGTGTTTGTGTGTGTGTGTGTGTGTTTAAGAGAGGGGGAGGAAGGGAGATAGAGAAACAAATGCTGTTGTTTTAAATCGGAACTGAGCATGTCTGGCTGTGGAATTCTGGGAGTTGAAGTCCACAAGTCTAAAAATATTTGAAACCCACCACTGGGTCAGTGCCTCACCAGCCATAAACCTCACCGCACGTCACTGGTTCTCCATACATTTATCATTCTATATATTTTAATTTACACTTTTGTATATTCTGATAGTATTCTTACAATACGTATTCCATATAAATTTTGCATGTCCAAGCCAACGTATTTAAATCATCCACCACAACTTAGCCTATTATTTGTGTTAGCATGTCAGCAGCATGTCCATCAAAATTCCTAGAATTGACAGAAATATCCTGTAAATATGACAGGGCAAGTGATTTTTATATAGATAAATGTTTTACTTATGGCTCATACAATATATAAATCTACAGAATGGAAGTCAATAGTATATTGTAAAGACATTATTATACAAACACTCAAAGAATCCTTTGATCATGCTTTGTTATTCTGGCAAAGTGATAGTGAGAGTATAGAAAATGTTCAACATATTCAAAGCTCAGCAGCTTCTCTCTTATTTTGCATACCACTGTTGAACTGCTCCAAAATGTCTGCAATCATTTTAAGCAAGCTAAGAAGTGCTGGAAAAGAATATTAACCATTATATTGGACAGTAATTCTTTAAAAAGTGAATACTCCTTAAAATTGTACAAAAGAAAAGACAATTGCCAACTGGCTTCTATCTTTCAAGAAAGGCTGAATTGCTTATTTCTTAAAATGTCTAAGGAATATGGCTTAATAAAGATAACAGTTGGCTCTCTAATTGCTTTCAGACTAGAGAATTAAGCATAAGCATAGATAGGCAGCGTTCCTGACTCACATTCAAATTTTTAACACCTATCCCTGCCAATTTTTTCTTAAGCCATAGGAGCTTGCCATGTTTGCTGTTTGACGTTTAGACCCTGTGGGGAAGTGACTATTTATAGATTTATAAGATATTATTGACATAGTAATAATTCTGAGCTAAGCATTTTTATGTGATTCATTGCTAGCTTTTGACTCCTGGCTCTTAAGAATTTTCCTTAGCTTTGTACTATAACGGTCATATAACATTGCCACTGTCATAACAAGGGGGGAGGAATAAGTGAAAGAGGTGCCAGTCTGCAAGATGACATGGAATCTGTAAATTCATTTAGATCCAAACTTCTACAGCAGGAGTGTCAAATTCGTGTCGTCCCGTCATGATCACATGATGTATCACGACTTTTGCTCCCTTTGCTAAACCAGGGGTGGGTGTGGCCAGCATGTGACGCATCCGGGCCGCGAGCTTGACATCCCTGATCTAAAGCCTATATAAGTAGTCAGTGGAACTTTCCCTTTATCTACTCCACTATTCCTCAACTTCAGCAGCTTTTAAATGGGAATTCTGGGATTTGAAGTACACGCATCTTAAAATTGCTGAGGTTGAGAAACATAGGTCTACTCTATCCTGCAGAGCCTTTGAGCCTACAAATCCATTTCTTAAAACCTTTAAAGATTTGAGAACTGCAAGGGGCAAAAAAAAATTTTTGGAAGAGGCATAAAAAATTATAAGAATGGAGTTTTTTTAATCCTTGCAGAATTTTACTATGTTTTGAAAAAAGATTATCACAACATTAGTTAACTAATGAAGACATTAACTGATAATTCTTCATATACAGTAGCATAAATGTGTTTCTAAGACAATTGGGATAAAACAGCCTAAGGAAAAATTTTCAATTGAATAAGGAGATTTTAAAAAGAATATCACAGTCTGCTTTGATAGATCCTTGCATTTCAAAAGAGTCTTTTTCAAAAGAGGATTGATCTGTGACATGGTTGGTTGGCATACTTTGGTATGAAGAACATGTCCCAAAGCTTTTATTAAATTATGCATTACAAGTTACACAATTCTTTAAGTTGAAATAATTATGCATAGTTGTTCAAAAGCCGAAGACTGTTTCCTGCATTGAGTGATTATGCAGTATTGGGGTAGGCGATCAGCATAAGATGTCTTAATTTTAGGAATGTATTGGTCTATTTTATTTCCTACTTTCATCCTTTAATTCCTCCTAAAAGGAAAAGTAAAGGCTCAGAAGAGAAAAGGTAATTGAATGGACCAAAATTATTTCATTAGCAGACTACACAAAATAAGCAGCTGAAATTATGTACATTAATTCCTTAATTATTTTCATTTTCACAGCAATGCCTAAGCAGATGGGTGTGACCTATTAAAAGCTGCTCAGGAGAAAAAAGTAGGTATGTATACTTTCTTCAGTAGACATATCAGAAGAAAGACTGAAATAATCGAGATCCAGACTGTGACTAACCTTGATATTATTTAGAGCAAGTAATTTTTATTTCAGAATAAATAACCGAGCTTTCACAGTATTCTTTGATTCCTTATTCCACATTTTTAGTTGCTATGGGCTACCATTTAATTCCACATAATGTTTAGTGTTTCATTCCTTCTTTTTAAACTATATTTTGCTCCCTACTTAAAGAAGCAGGATTGGGCCTGAACCTACTCTAACCAAACTATCATTATTGTAGTTGAAACTGGACCAACTTTTCATGCTGACAGAGGAAAAATTGCTCAGAACAGAAAGGTAAATTTAGTTCTATTTCAGCTAAAGAGAAACTGCACAACTATTTGTTGGCTCACGAAAGCCTTACTGCTGTGTGGTAACTAACCAAGTGTGAATCGATTCCTATTGGAACGATGAGTCCCGCTATGTTTTCCTAAAGGTTAAATAAATTGTGCCTTTATATTCAATAATAGGCAGGTTAGATGCCTATATGTGGGATTTTTCTTCCACTGAAATTGCTAGCATCTTTCGGAACTACCTGGCAGACAGGGGTATGTCAACATTTTGAAGAGCATAAAAACTCTTCAGATGATGTAAATTGCTTTTTAAAATATAGTGTGTTAAATGCAAAGATGCATTTGAATTCATGTCTAGCTGTCAGTCATCTGAAAACTGAAAAGCTAAAGGATATGGTAGTTGATGTTCAGTGAACTGCACTGCTCTCCTCTGTTTAAGCCACTGTTAAAAAATTTTTTAAATGCATTAATGGCAGCTGCTACTTGGCAAAGAAACTTTGGATCTCAACCATAGCCGAGACACTGCTGAAACTTAAACTAATTAGCAAAACCAAACCATTTGCTTTGTATTTAATCACTCTAATCACCATCCTGCATTACTATTGGCAGTACATGTATTTTGCTTTAAGTTAGACATTCAAAGTCTCCATCCTAACAAAAGAACATCTCTTCAACATCTCTTTTTTGTCACCAAAACAATCGCATCGTTTTATGCGATTAAACAATTATAATTCCCTTAGAATTCAGTCAGTCTATGCATCAACTAAGCTTAAGTGTATTAGTAAAAACAAAAATAGATCACTGCTCCAACATGTGAATTGAGGAGGAAAGACGGAAGGGGGGGAGGGGAGAAATTAGAGAAACTACACTTTTACTACAGAGATAGTGACAGATTTTATTTTCCTGGACTCCAAGATCACCGCAGATAGGGACTACTGCCAAGAAATTAAAAGACGCTCCTGGGGAGGAAAGTTATGGCAAATATATACAGCATACTAAAAAGTAGAGACATCACCTTGCCAACAAAAGTGTGTGTAGTCAAGGATATGATCGGTCCAAGAGAAGATCAACCCTGACTGCTCTTTAGAAGGCCAGGTCCTGAAGATAAAACTCAAATACTTTGGCCACCTAATGAGAAGGAAGGACTCACTGGAGAAGAGCCTAATGCTGGGAAAGATTGAGGGCAAAAGAAAAAGGGGATGACAGAGAATGAGGTAGCTGGATGGAATCACTGAAGCAGTTGGTGTGAGCTTAAATGGACCCCAGAGGATGGTAGAGGACAGGAAGGCCTGGAGGAAAGTTGTCCATGGGGTTGCAATGGATCAGATGCGACTTTGCAACTAACAACAATACTTTTTATAGTTAAGGGAAGAAAATGCAGAGAATTTATTTATTTACTTATTTATCTATTTATGACTAACTTCTTATTTCTTGCAACTCTATTTTGTCTCTCTGTCAAAATTTATCTTTGAATAAAACCATTTTTCAAGCCACCAGGTGGAAGTCGCAGGAATTTAAATGAAATTTTAAATCTCTCTCCTTAATAGCAGAAATGTTTTTCAACATAATTAACATAGAAAACATTTTGAGTCTAGCATCTTTTAAAAATTTAAACATTCAGCCTGAGTTCTCACACTATCACACAATTACTTATAACAATTTAATTCCATTAGATGGATGGATGGATGGATGGATGGATGGATATATATATTTGTGTTGTATTTGTGCTGATAAATAAATAAAGGGAGTCTCCCTTTATTTATTTATCAGCACAAATACAACACAAATATAAAAAGGCAACATTAAAAATAAAAATATGGTTTTCTGCCTGGATGGTTTTCTGTAATGAGCCGAAGGACAGAAAGGGGGAGAAGTGAGGTCCCTCCCATATTTGGGCATACCAGGGGTTGTATATATATATAATTAAATTCCATTGGAGGAACCAGTATTATCTAAATATTATCTAACTTTGTCAATGGAGATTTTCAGTCATCCATGTCATGGTTGTCCCAAAGGTGCTTTCTTCTTCTTCTTTTCCACGAGGCAACTGGACTTTTTTTTTCTCTTGAAGATGTTTTGTACACATGCATATGCATACACCCATACACCCTCTCTAAGCGATTTACAGAGGCAGCATATTGCCCACAACAATCTGGATCCTCATTTTATCGACCTCATAAGGATGGAAGGCTGAGTTAATCTTGAGCCTGGTTACATTTGAACTGCCAAATTGCAGGCAGCTGGCAGTTAACAGAAGTAGTCTGCAGTACTGCATTTTAAACACTGCACCACCACAGCTCATATATGTATGTATGTATGTATACACACACATTGTATGTATATATGGCTATATAATATATACTGTATGTGTATATATAAAAGATTATATAATTGATCCAAAGATCTTTCTCAAGATAAAATTGGACTTTCTGGGAAGTCCAGTTGCCTCTTGAAAAAGCACCTTTAAGAAAACCATGACCTGGATGACTGAAAATCTCCATAGACATTATATAATTGAATACTTGACATGAACATGCTAAACGTAACATTATTACTTCTAATATTACATATATTATTATATTGTTTTCCTCCTGGGTTTGATCTTGATATTGCCCATCACTTCACTTATATTATCTTATACTTACTCTTTTTCAGTAGGATGCTACATTCTTCAGATTGTCATTTCCAACCCAGCTTATCCCTTAGGCTGGCATCCAACTCATTCTATTATGATTGGGATAGCCAGACTTTAAACTATAGTTTGCAGCTTGTTGTTTTATTTCAATGAAAAAATGGTTGATTCTGAGAAGTCAATGAGTGTTAGAATTTGAAGATCATTACTTGAGATTTGGGTAGCATGGTTTTCTATGACAAAATCAAAGTTAATGTAGATTTTAAAGATCATTATTTTATGAATGCCATATAAGAGTATGAAATAAATACAATCTCAGGTTGTGTTGGGAGATGCCTTTGTTTGTTTCAGCACAGGAAGTATTTGATATAAAAGTAACAACTGATAAAGATAAATCATTAACTTACCAAGAAAATGGAGGACTTACAGGAAAATGGAGGACTTAAAATAACACCAAGAGAACAATTAATTGCCAAACGATTTAGATTTCAATAGTTCTCATGCATGTGATTCAGTGATGGGCTTTTAATAGATAAAAAGACACTTGGAATAAGATGGAATTTGAAATTGCATTATGTAAAAATGAGGAACGTGTGATTGCTAAAACATACAAGTTTCTGCTGAAATTTGAAATGGAAGAAGGTCAAATTAAAGAGTACATGATAACCTCAGCTAATTTGGATATAACATGAAGAATTTTGGTTATAACATATACATGGACCAATGTGAGAAGATGTGGCTAAAAGAACTGATATTTATGTTGTATTATAATCTAAGAGATTATTTAAACTAGGAAATCCTGGGTACAAAATACATTCACTGAAACAAAGAATTTTAAAAATTAATATACAGCTGAAACCAGAATTTTGGAGGAGCGAGGTTTATGTATAGTCAACTGTAAAATTACTACGTGTACAAAGTTGGAAAGATTCTGAATTACCCAGATTGGAAGAAAGGTTGGTGAAGATGACAGAACTTGCAGAAATGGCAAATTTGACTTGTTCAATTAGAGAAAAGACAAGTGCCTTTATTAGCAACCGGAAACTCTTTATGGACTTTTTGCTGAAAATGGGGAAAAATGTGTTTTATGGATTTGATGTTTAGAAAGAAAACAATATGGGAAGAAAATTATGACTTAAAGAGGACAGCTAATCATGAATGAAGGTAAATATACCTGTATGTATATAAAATATAAATATAGGAAGGCTACTTTGTAAATGTATTCGTAACTGCTGTAAAAATATAATAAATATAATCAATAAGTATAATAAAATATAAATACAGGAAGGCTAGTTTATAAGTTTATTTGTAACTGCTGTAAAAAGATCAATAGTTTAGTCTTTCTTCTTTCTTCTTTTCTATTGTATGTTTGCATTATTATAAAAATATTTTACATTGTATGTTGTATGTTTGCATTATTATATAAAATATCTTAATAAAAATTTATAAATAAAATTGCATGTATGTATGTATGTGAATACACATGCACCCACACACAAATAACCTAAGATAGTATTGGCCCATTGTTCTACATGTCACCAGGTACCGAACTCAACCCATCCATCAATGGAACAGCACTATTAATGCTGGATTTTTGTTTCTCCTTTTGGACACGAAGTCATCAAATCTGTTGTGTAGGGTTAAAAATCAACTAATGTAGATTTGAGGCATGCATAAGAATTCAGAAACAAGTTCCTGTTGTAGAAACAGATGTTGAATATTGTCACACAGTTGTAGTTCTTAGGTCTATTTCATAGGTCAGCAAGAATGTTGCTTGCAACTATCCTGCTAGAAAACATTATCCTAGAACAGGGGGGGGGGGGAGCCTGCTTTTAGCAGAAATTATTATTCAGTTTTGAAGAGATCTGTTCTACAAATTCATATCGTTCACACTGTATCAAAATAGCTACTGTCAACCTGTTTTCTTTTGTTTTGAAAAGGTGACCTAGAAATGTTTTCAACAAATAGAAGCATAGCAGACATATAAGGGAACTGGTGCTCCAAATTTTCTATAATTAATCGTCTAACTTTTCCTGGCTTAGCAATAGCATGACAGCCCTTTATTTGAACCCATCGTTCCCATATCCCAGCGCTTGCTCTTTTGTTGTTTATAAATGACAGAATCACGGCACAGCAGGGTACGGCTTTGGGCATTCTACTGAAGCAACAAGAGAGGAAATCCAAGAAATATCTATAACCGTGATAGCCTCTCAGAATTGATATATCGTCTGTTATACTGATACGATACTGTACTGATGGTGTCTGAAATCTACAGTTCTTCTACAGTTCTTCTCTGCAAAGTGTGTTTCATCTGCTCCTGGTGCTTAAAGTTATAAAGATAATTAGCTTAGGATTCATAACTGTTAAAAAATATCATCTTGTATTCTGGAGAGGAGGTGCTAGTTCTAGAGGGGCTTTCAATGTCTTCTTGCAAAACTAGCACTGAATAAAATTCCTAGATGCCCTCAAAAGAGTAAATTAGCAGTTTTTACTACAGTAGATTGAGCTACATATAGGAGAATGTATATTCTCATAATATACTCTACTGAGAAACTGCAAAGGTATACATGGCAATAAAACTGGGTCATCTGAGATAGTAATCTGGTTTAAATCTGAAAGCACTGCAATGAGAAAGTACGACGTTTTAAATTTTTGTTCAAAAAGTGTGTAATTCATTTTGATATACATGCTTTTCAAGCCTGTAAAAAGCACCTAACCTAATTTCTGGGTTTTTAAAAATGATGCTAGACAACCTGTGACCCTTTGGCTCATCCTTTCAGAAATATTTCTTTCCCTAAACAGAAAAACAGTATGACCACAGGCAGTTTGCCATTGTTTTGGCTTTAAAATTAAAGATGAAAGATATATAGCAAGACAAATATAGATGCTTTAACAAAGAATGCTTTCAATGACATTTGTGGTTTGTCTGCCACTCTGAAAAAAACCTCTAATGTTTCATTTCTTTTTTCTTGGCTTACAGAGACCTACATTGACTATGCTGGTATATCAGTTTTTCCAGATAAATCAGCACATTCTCCATGCTTTGTCCTGGTGCTTTATATATAGTGACTATATTGGGAACTGTGTCTGTGCAAACGAACATCTTCCCTTCTGATTAATTGAGCATAATTCCTAGAATCATGACAATGTCATTTTTAAACATACCAATGTTTACCTTTTCTACAATGAGATTCTTGTGGAGTTTTTCCATGATCATCTTTGTTCCATTGTGAACCTTAGAAGAGCCAAGTTCTTCATTAAAGTAATGGGAGATTCGATCTTCAATGCCAGATTATGTGCTGGAAATTCAGGAAGTTCACCTGAATCAAGGAATTCTGTTGGAAAATGAGTAGCTCTTTCACTGACAGCACCAAAGGAACAATATTCTTTCTTTATTCCAGAGATGTGTCTAATGCATGTGGAACTGATTTTTCCCATCATTTCATTGAGAAAAACCAGGATAGACTTCTTTGAGAACAGTTCTGCAGTTCTTTAATGTTGGGTAGATGAAATAATGACATTCCAACATAGTTCTTGCTGGTATAACCCTAATTTCAGGTAATTCTATTCCATCATTTTGATTTGATTTTTCTCTCACATTCATAAGAACTCAGAATATTCTTCTCTCTCACTCAATTGCATCTTCCTGTGGTGGAATGTAGTGTGGATTCCCAAGAGGAGGGGCTGCATTCCAGAAGGCAAAGAAGCAGTGAAGCATGGAATTTGATTGAGAGGAAGAAGGTTAAGGAAAATCTTTTCTATTCCCAGAGTACGTATGTAGTAATGCAAAGTTGCTTTAGGTTGGCAAGATTTCTATTGATAGGTGAAGAGCAATCAAATAAAATGCTCAGAAGTAATTCTATGTATCTTAGTTTGGGGAGGGCTCACAATTTCTCTTCAATTGAAACTTGATAAAGCTTCTCCATAAATATGATTTCTGATGTACATATTTTCCACATCATTTCTTCTTTTCACAACTGGTAGAAGCTGATGACGTTGTCACAGAAAATTATTAAAATTCCACCAAAGGCCTCATTTTTGCTGCATATATTATGAAGAATCCATTCTATTGCTTCAAAGCTACAGTAATCCCTCCTAATTATGGGGTTTTCATCCCAGGCCACAAGCCTCAGATGTTGAAGTAAATTTGCAGTACTGGTGGATTCTTTCTTTCTTCCTTTTTTCTTTCTTTCTTTTTTTCTTTCTTTCTCTTTACTTTTCTTTTTTGCAAAGAACATTTTCATTCACTTTGAGAAATATCTTGAATTATCACAGAAGGATTTCATCTGTTCCTCTTTGGAAGGACTTCTTCGGCACCAAAAGATGTCATTGGAAGAGGCAGTTGTATTGTGTGATGCTCTTTCTGTACTCATTTGCAATAAGTTCGTCATTGTTATATAAATTGAGGAGTTCATTAGTTTGAAGTTGCAAATCATTTCTCCTGATCTTTCCCTTCGTGAAGATGAAACTGGAACCTTTTTCCAGGAAACAGAAACACATGACAATGAGGGCAGACTTTAGCCATGGACCAAACTCAGCAGAAATATTGCATCCTGCAAGTCATGCATTTTGCTTCATTCTTTCTCGGTCGAGGCCTTGTTGTTTGTTCCTCGTGTTGAGGAACTTTCACCATAATTAGTATTTGTCACACATTCTTGAACTGATCTTTCACTTCCTGTTACATCTTTTCTTGTCTCGTTTTGTACCTGTCCTTGTGATTCTGGAAATGTACAGCCTTTCATCCATCAACTCTCTTCCTCCTTGCAACGTCTCCATGACATTCAGTATCATCCCTTCACCATAACATCCCCCTCTCTCTTTCCATATACAATAATTTTGCTGATAGTATTTTATTTTGTTTAATTTATTTTAATCACAACATTGTACATTGTTGTTCTTGTTTTAGAACAGTTTAGAATACATTGAGTTGTAGGAAATGGTCAGAAGCAGTTTCAAAATCAAATCATGTGACTGCCTGAAGGATAAGGTGGGACTGATCTATCTGACATTCAGTAGCCAAAGAGGCTAGGAAGCATTGATGAAATAACTGATGAAACAGGGAGGGCAAGAATTAAGGTATAATGGCTAATGTATTTGATACCAGAGAGAGCATCTGCAGCCACAGCTACAGCCACAGCTGCTCAATTGGTGACTTTTAGTCCAACCTACCGCATAGAATTGTTGTGAAGAAATATAAGAGGATAAAGTATTACACACAGTGGTGTGATTCAACCAGACTAATAACCAGTTCATTGAGCATGCACTTTGACCAACTTGGTTATTAAATGAAATGGTTTTTAAGTGAACACTTGACTGAGAAAGAGAGCGAAATGCTGTGAAGATTGCTGGTTGCTATCATCTCATTCAGATAAAAGTTCTCTCGGGCAGCTACATTAGTGTCACTCTTTCCATTGTGTATGTTGTCAAATGCATGAAATTTTGTCATGCATGCATGCATGCATTGGTTATAAAATGAATATAAAATGTTTTGTTACCATTGTATTTATGAGTGGTTGCGAATCAAGCAGTGGATGCAAACCTTCCAATCAAGCTCATCTCTGATCCAAGAAAGCTAGATCCTGATTGGTCTTTTTTTTCATCCAGATCAACATCCGATTGGTTTTCAGAAATTCCAGGTAACTATTTCATATTTGGGTCTCTTTCAGACATGCTACTGCTTGGTCTTTTATGAGGGGAAGGTGCTTTCAATTCCTTTTGCTGTTGGTTAAAAGAGCTGTTTAACCTTGGTATAATGTAAAGCTGAGATTCAGACTTTGTTAACCTGCAAAGTCTCTTCCTTTTTATAAAAGCATTCTGCTTATCAGATTAACTGAGCAAACAATATTATTAATGTGTATTTCATTTTCTAGATTTCTGGGGTTTTTGTTTGGTTTATTTTTTAGGATAATCATTTAAAATAGATATTTCACCAATTTAGCACTACAGTACCTGCATTTCTTTCAGGATTAGCTCCGCACATAACCAATATTTATGACCTGTTCTCTTCAAAGATGAGCGGAGTAGAATAGATCAGGTTACCTTTTGGCAGAGAAAAAACAAGAAAGCACTTTCATAGCTGTTATGTAATTGGTTAAATCCCTTGCTTAGTTCATAAAATTACATAACAACAAAGCATTAAAATATAATTGTTCATTGCTGATTATTTCACTATTGCAAATTAATACCTAACTCAGATTCTTTGTCAAAATCTATGCATATTTTGTCAGAATCACGGTGTTATTATTTATACTTCTGATGTAACAAACTACAATTGTGATCAATGTCAGGGATGCAGGGAAACATTTCCCAAATCCATAACTGAGGATTAAAAGCAGACAGATATTCAAATTTAAAATTAAAACCATATAAAAAGGGAAACAACATTCAGTGCAACAGTGCAAAGCATTCATCATCCTAAGAGCTAGTCATAACTTTTAGACCTCTTAATCAAATAACCAGATTTTTAGAAAATTGACCCAAAAATGTATAACGCCATTTGAATATCTGTGGAGAAACTATTCCAGAGGAGGACGTGGTTAACTTAGAAGCTATATCACTCTCTAAGAGACACATGGAAACCCTGACCTGCTGGATCTTATTGGGCAGAGATGTCAATGGAAATAGGTACTCTTACAAATATTCAGGACATTTAATTTAAATACAAATATCAATTGAATTTAGTCTTTGTCTAGAGTCTGTTCATTTTGAAGGTCTTAGTTTCACCTACATTTCGAACCGTATGTACATTTGGTACATTCCAAAAGGTGAAAAATTGTCTTTGGCTCAAAAATTGTTTTCCTCCTTTTTAGATCTTTAAACCTGTATTTCCAATTCATGCAGAAAAATGAATGAAAATGAAACAATCTGTAGTGAAATAGAGAATAAGCCGAGAAAAGTAAATCTTCTTTGCTGTCCAATTGGAATGTACAAAAAGATTCCCTTGTTGATGGAGAAATAGTAAAATGTTTATCATTCAATTGAAATGACTGAGGGTAAGCGGACTTAGATAATAAGTTCAACATGTGATGATGCAGAGAAAAATAGATGGCATATGAGCTCCATAAATATGTAATTTAGAAGATAGAATACATTCAAGAGAATGAAATAAGCAAGCTATCACGAGTTAGGTGTGCTAATGAGAAATGGATAGCATTTTTATAAACTGTGTATACATTAAAATTATTGGAAAGGTCATGAAGGACAAGGATGAGAAAGGAAGAGGAATGCACATTCACCCACAGATATGATCTTACTTTGACAGATATAGGTAGCAAACCAGTTGGATGGATTGTTATTCTCTTACACTGCAGAAAACCTGCACTGCATGTTAACTACCTATTGCATATTTGGCTAAAGCTGTCCAGCATATAACTACACATACTGCAGCAGAATCAAGAAACAAATTTCAGTTTACTGATTAAATTTGCTGATAATAATCTCAAAAAGGCATAAACACATATTTAACATTTTGAAATGGTCACAGGCAGAGTAAATTAGAGTTTGCCAGAAGATATAGCGCATTTCAAATGGTTTGATCTACAGAATTAGAGTACTATTAGATTTTATTGAGGATTTTAGACACAACAGCTAGCAATCCTCAGAGAACTATTACTGGAAGCAAATATTTATAAACCACGAAAGTTTATTCTATCAGGACTGCATATCTAGGCTTTATTTTTCCATATTTCTACTATATTTCCCCAGTCCTTGATTCTGCATTTGATGACATTTTTAAAAAAATTTTAATCTTGCCTTTTTTATTTTTTATAAATAACTTAAGGCAGCTGAGCAAACATACCAAATACTCCTTCCTCCTACTTTTTCCAACAACACTGGGAGGAAGGAGGGAGGGGGAGAGAAAGATAGGGCCAACGTTATTCAGCCAATTTTTATGCTTAAGGCAAGACTAGAATTCAGTCTCCCGATTTCTAGTCTGCACCCTAATCACTAGACCAAACTAGTTTTCTTATCGATAAAAAGTGTATCCCAATTTGTGACAGGGTGATTAAGATATATTGAGAAGCAATTTCACTGCATGAAGTAACCTTGCATGACATAATTAATTAAAAGGCATTAAACAGTAACTTATCTGTGTTAAGTGATTTTGTTGATCCCTTAAATGTGACAAGGTAAGAAGAGGTTATGTTTCTAATAGATAAATGTGCAAAACAATGGAGGAAAAACAAAACTGTGCATATTAAAGATCAGTTAATATAGATTAGCTACCATTACAATTGTTTAAGCAACAGATTGGTATAGATTGCATTCACTGTTTTCAATACATGTCTATAAATGCTTTCATGTGCATGTAACTAGAAGTAGCCGATGACTGCAAAGTAGTAATTATTCTAAGTCAATTTGTTTGCAATGTGAAAGTATACAAGATGCAAAACTGTGTTTCTAAGTTGATAAGGAAAGAAACTGTCTCCCTATTTAACAGTTGTAATGATTGTTTTAGGAATTAAGTTTGGGATAAAGCTGCCACTTGAAGAATCCACTCATTAGTGTTACAAGTAAAGCATCAGCAACTTTAGTCTCATGTAGGAGTGAAGATACACAATCTTGGATACTAGAGATGTGTGAACTTGAACCTTGCTTTCAGCAGTGAGTAGGTTATGGCAAGTCCTTTTCAATACCCATGACTGTATTTTCTTTCTACTTTTTTTTAAGGGTGGGGGGAGTGTCTGGCCAAAACTTTAGGATATACAAATTGAATGTTCACTTGCAGTCATAAAGCTTTGATTAAAAAGCTATGGCCCATCACTTTGTGGTAAAGCAGACGTGATGTATAAAGCAGACATATATAATGTTTAATCTTTTGGGTAGCTGATTTCAGTATGAAAGAAAGTTCATGAATGAAATAGTTCTTAATTACTACCTTGTGGGTGGATCAGAACCATTTCTACACTGGCTTCAATTTCATTTGTCTCACCATTAAAAAAAAGGATTTCGTTAAAGATCTTGATCTTATTTTATTCAAGGTCTCTATCATAACACAGATTCAGTCAAGAAGTTGAGTCTAAATAATATATTAGTCCTGTTCCTTCATTTTAATTTCTTATTAAAATGAAGTTATTAGCAATGAGTATAACATAAAAAGATGCTACAATGAATCAAACAATGGCTTCATAAAAGGCTATCACTCTTCTTTTTTTATTTTTTTTATTGAACATAATTCATCATCTATATCACATTTTCAATCTTTACAGCATTCCAGTATCAGTATCACTCATAATTATATAGCAGTTATTTCATTATTCTTCCTTTCCAATTATATACATCACTGTTCTATAGGTTGTATCAATATTCATGTATATACATTGCCTTTTAACTTTAAATTGTATCAATATTCATAAATATACATATTCAGTGTATTGCCTTTTCTCTTTAATATAGTTCTTAAATAACCTTCATGTTTAATCTTTACGTCTATTCTCTAACCATTTATACCATCATGTAATATTCCGTTTCTCCTCTTTTAGTTCCATAGTTAGCCTGTCCATCTCTGCACAATCAAGCTACCTTTTAATCACCATTCTATTGGAGGGAGTGTTGTCCTGCTTCCAGTTTTGCACCTAGGCAATTCTAGCCACAGTTGTTATGTAGAGTATAATGTACTGAGTTTTCTTAGAAAAATTTCCTCTTATTATGCCTAATAAAAATAATTCTAGTTTCAACTCGATTTTTTGTTTCGTAATTTCCTCTAGTCATTTTCTTATTTTAATCCAATACTTCCTGGCTTTTGGACATGTCCACCACATATGAAAAAATGTACCTTATTTGTGCTTACATCTCCAGCATTCCACCAATCTATTTAGGGATATTTTCGCCAATCTTGCTGGGGGTAAATACCAACAATAAAACATTTAATATAAAATTTCTTTATAGGTTGTCGACATTGTTAGTTTATAGTTTCCCACACACACAGACACAATTTTTCCCCCGTGTTCTAATGTAATATTATAGCCAAAGTTCTTTGCCCAAATTATCATAGTTTCTTTAACTATTTCTTCTTCCAGGAAATAATTATATGCTTTTGTTATCATTTTTTTCCTCATTCCCTGTATTATTTTATCAAGCTCTTGTTGTTGCTTCTAAAAGCCATATTTTTCTAAATCCTTTTTTAATATCTTGCCTGGATTTGCAGGTACGGCCACCAGTCTATCTCTATTCCTTGATGTTTTAACTCTTGATTTGATTTTAATTTCCCTTGATCGTCTAATAGCTCTTTATACCTTACTATCTTATCTAAGTCTAATAGATTAGGGTATATCGCTGCCTCCATGGTTGATAACCAAATTAGTATTTTAATATAGTGGTTTCTCTTAATTTCCCCCCAAATTTATAAAAGAGCATCTCTCACTTGATGTCTCTGAAAATATGTGATTTATTTTTCCCCTCCCAGATAAATGCATGCCAGCCTAATTGTAGGTCGTAACCCTCTATTTTCAATACCCTTTTGTTTTTTAAGTTTATCCAGTCTAAGCGGATTTGCAAGGCAATGGGATGCACATGCACGAATATGGTGGTGACAGCAGCTGCTTTTTCACCAATGAGAGGACTTTTCAGTGGCCTGTGGCCAGCCACCTCCTCTTTGAGAGCTGATATGTAAAGCGTCAGGGTGAGCAAATGGCGACAGAGGGACCAGTTTGGGGGCGTGGCCAACCGGACATCGCTACCGCTTCTCCAAACTGGGCAAATTTTCCGCCACTGTTTCAGGTGAACCAGTGCGAACTGGCTGAATATCACCTCTGCATTGCATAGTTTCCATGTGTATAGTATGTTGTAAGAATCCAGCGTCTATCGTTTCTATTTTATGCTAACCCAGCCAACTGTAGTTATTTTAAAAACAAGATTAAACAAGAATGGTTCATGTATTATTATTTTTTATCTCCTAGATAAAGTTGATGACACTTCACAAGACACACAAGACACGGGAGGTGCCGGAGCCTTGCTGGTTGGGGGGGAAGAGGCAACATCGAGAAAACTTAGATCACAAAAGTGAGTTAGAAAAATAATGCAATTGCTGATACAGGGAACTTTTTTCTGTTGGATATAAAATAGATTGAAAATATTGGAAGATATAAGGTAAAAATATGCTGTCAAAAAATTGTTAAGTAGTATTTTACTTAATGTATTAACAAGTGAAAGTTATGAGAATCGGGGGGAGTGCCATTTCCTGCATAATGTAGCTGTCATAATTTGTACCTTTATCCACTACCCTTCTTCCTAAAAATTTTGTAAAACCAATAAATTTTTTGTTCAAAAAAAAAAAAGAATGGTTCATGTAAATAAGTACTGCAGCCCCTTAATCCAGTAGTTATTTTTCATCTCATAGCTTTTAATAGCTTTTGTAGCTGCATCCACAAGCTGTTATCTAGGGTTTTTTTTTCTGTTACAAATACCAGCAAATGTTTCATACCCTAAGTAATAAATCTGCAGGATCCTTGATGCTCTGGGAGACATTACAGTAATGGCTATAGAAATTACTTAAAATGGCCAGCCTCAGCATTTTGAAAAAGCAAAGTTGAGGCAAGTTATCTTGCAGCACTTCTAAAACACTAAGATGCCAAAACTCCTCTCTCAGTCTTCCAGCGGCAACTAACCTTTGCACGGATTAGAAGCAGATAATGGCAAAGAATTCCATGATAAACCTAAGACAGCTTTGCATCTTGTTATTTTAGAATTTTTAGACAGATCGGAGTCCCAGATCCCCAAAAAAACCATTAGTTATAGTTTACAAACTCCCACAACACAGGAAGCTGGACCAAAGAAGCCACACTATCACAAAATGTGGATACAGACATGAAGTATTAGCTTTGTTGAGGTTGGAGAAGGAATTGTCTTCTCCACAACTAGCCTGTCTATTGGCCAGAAAACTAAGAACCATTCACAAATTCTAACTAAAATTATTCCCTGTTGGTATTAGTGGATGGAAGGGGAGTGAGGGGATAGACCAGGGGTGTCCAAACTTGGGAACTTTAAGACTTGTGGACTTCAACTCCCAGAATTCCCCAGCCAGAAAACTTCTCCGGGCTCCTGAATTAGGGAGTGATGCAGGGAAAGTACTGGTATAAATATTATGAACTATTCTAGAATGGTACTTGTAGCTTCACAGCTTGCAACTGATAGACCTGTCCTTCATTTTTGTTCTACAATTTTAAGATTGGAAGCATTCCCCCCCCCCCCCCATATTTTACAGTAGGAATCTGTCTGCTGCAGCAGTCAGGGAGTACTCATTAAAGCCTTTTTAAATGCTGTCAACTCTCAGTAAAAGATTCCTTGCTCAAACAGCAATTTCCCACCTTCCCAGTGCATAAATGATCTCTTTAAAAACAGTCCACAGGAACACAACCCTGCTCTTCAGCCAACCATTTCCAAACATTCGAGCAAAGGAGAGCTGGAGAGAATCATGCTACAAGTTTGGCCTTCCTACCGACCGGGTGAAGAATTTTATTTAGATTTTATTGTTTTTTGGAAAGACCAATCTGGGTTTCTTTTTTTCATTGACAATCTGCCTGTGCCTGAGCCTGTAGGTTATACTTATTCTTAAAACAAGGGTGCCAGGGCTTCTAGGAAACAAGGTACCTTTCTAGTATAAAGATTAAGAGGAACGGAAGACACAACGCATGTTAGCAAAATAATAGAATTTGGGGAAATGAAATTAGCTTTGTTTGGAAGATAATGAAAACATTTGCTAGGCGGGTAACAAAATGAGTATTGCAATATTGCAACACCAGTGCTGCAAAGCCATGACACAGATACAGAGAGGGCAGAGCAACAACAATATTCTGGTTTTTTATCTTGTTACTCACCCACCCACCCCTTTCCCTCTGGTGGATGACTCTGTGTCCAGGTTCAAACATCAGTTCACATTAAATTACACTAACTTCTGGTGCTGATTCTAATGAGTCTATTTTAACTGTTATTAAGCATGCATTCAATTTGGATTCAATCAGTTAAGTCCTCGAGGCTACGACGCCATTGACTATCATTGCCGGCCCCTGATTGGTTGAGACGCGAGCAGCCAGCTGGCGGGAGAATGCAGCCATTCTATTGGTTCACTGTCTGACAGCTCTAGTATAAAAGGGCTGTCAGCTGTCAAAAGTTGCTGTTTGTCGGTTCGAGGTTTGCCTTACATTTTGCGGTGTTGAACTGTTAATAAAGGTTGTGTTAGCTTCAACCTGCCTTGCCTCAGTTCCTGCCTGCCTCATTCTCCCTACAGAACACAATCCAATGTATCCATCATTTTAAATAAGGAAAAATAATATTTGTCTTGCTGGTTCTGGGGTAGAAACGGGTCAAATTAGAATACAGACAATTCTTATCATATATTTATTAGTAATGTGCACTACAAGAAACGAATAACACTGGCTTAGTAAGTAAACAGTGAAGTTCTTTGTTAGCTACTGCACATTTTCTGTTTCATATATGCTTATTCTCACATCTTATTCAGCATCTGTCCTAAAGCTTCTTCCCATATCTGAACTTTACTATCTAAACGGTTGCTGGAATTGGGTATGGTTTAATGAAAAGGACTAGGGGGTGACATGATAGCAGTGTTCTGAGATCTCTGGGATTGCCACAAAGAAGAGGGAGTCAAGCTATTCTCCAAAGCACTTGAGGGCAGAAAAAGAAGCAATGGATGGAAACTAATCAAGGACAGAAACAACGTAGAACTAAGAAGAAATTTCCTGAAAGTTAGAACAATTAATCAGTGGAACAACTTGCCTCTAGAAATTGTGAATGCCCCAACACTGGAAATTTTTGAGAAGACATTGGACAATCATTCGTCTGAAATGGTATAGGGCCGTGATGGCGAACCTATGGCACACGTGCCACAGGTGGAACACGGAGCCATTTCTGAGGGCACGCAAGGCGTTGTCCTGTCAGCTCCAGGTTGCATGTGTGTGCTGGCCAGCTGATTTTCAGACCTGATTTTTGGTTGTTTTTCACCTTTTGAAGGCTTCACTGAAGCCTCCTGAGGACAAAAAACCGCCCAATGCGCAAACCAGAAGTTCAGGAACGGACTTGCCGTTTGTGCATTGGGCTGTTTTTTTGCCCTCCGGAGCTTTAGGGAAGCCTCCTGAGGTCGAAAAATGGCCAGAGGCCATTAAATTATGGGGGTGGGCATGCGAGTACGGGCGATAGCATGCACGTGTGCTTTTGGCACCGGAGGCAAAAAAGGTTCGCCATCACTAGTATAGAGTTTCCTGCCTGAGCAGGAAGTTGGACTAGAAGACCTCCAAGGTCCCTTCCAACTGTTCTGTTCTGTTCTATTCTCCATTGCGATCATTCTGACTTTTGTATTTTATATTCCTTATATTTCCAGCTGACTGTAACCAACTGCCAGCTGGCCTTAATCACTTCAATGTTATCTTTACTTCTGAATTCTCCTTTCCTTCTTATCTGGCAGCAACTTTATTTAATTGTTTACCACTTCTGCTCAGCCAAACTTTAGCTCACCTTCTTAGCCTACCAATTTATTCCATCCTTTGCCTATGCATTTTTGAGCCTAGCTTTACATAATACACAGAGACATTTATTCATGTAGAGATCCCAGATTCATTCTCCTGGCTCTCTGCCATCTCTTTCTCTCTCCCACTGTCTTTATCTCCTGGGGCCATTCATCCTCAAGGGGTTTTGGTAGCAGCTTTGAACACAACTTGCTGGTGCTGCTCTGGGCCCTAGCAAAGAGCTCAACTACAAGAGCTGCAAGCTGTTTGGCTCCCCTGGTGGGACAGAAGGAAGAAAAAAGCTACCCTTTTCCTCTTTTGCTTCCCGATTCTTCTCTTGATTTCATTCCCTCTTGAGGTACATCCTGTCACTGCTGAGCTTCATTCTCCTCCATGGCTTCCCTTCAAGCTTTTCTCTGCTGGTCCCCCATCCAACATCTGGGATACTCACCAGGGGATGTAGGTGATGCAAAATTCTGATTTTTCGAGAAAAAAGTTGTAATGTTTGCTTTTATTAAAAGCACTGTGGAGGAGTTATTTTTTTAAAAATGACATAATTCCAATCTCTTCAGGCTCAGGCTTAAATTATTCAAATATAACTGTTCTGTTATAAAAGTTCATTTAGGTCTCCAACAAAATCTTACAATTTCTGCAGTGCTGTGGAGAAATGTTGTTCCATGTGGAATACCTCAAAGTGGGCTGCTTATCACCAAAGCTTTACACATTGCATTGAATATGTGCCGTTTAAATATACTCTTTAGTATCTCACAATCATACTTCAAATATGATAGTTATTCAGGCATTCATAAATAGCTAGGATAATATCTTCAACTGTATCATCTATTTGGAATATACCATAGGCATAGGGATTTCAGGCCATTTTGGCCAGTGGGTATTTGGGAATTTGAAGTACAGGTTTTGTTCACTTTCACTGGTGAAGGCTACTCATTCCAAAAATGGCTGCCCAAATGGCTATGCCCAATCACAAAATGTCTTTAGCAGAAAGGAAACTAGTGAAGATGCTCCCTGCAACTTTCTCTAATCTCCTGGGTTTATACTTCATGCCAAGCCATATAATTAGAAGTAATCCAAATCAAACAAATTAATTTTATGATATAGCACAATGTATTAATGAAGTCAATTGATAGTTTTGTTTGTTCCTCAGGACAGTGTGCTATTCTTAGTTGTGTGTGATTAATAGGAAAGTTTGGTATTCACTATTTGAATATCATTAGTTCATGAAGTAAATAGACTTGTTCACTTCATACTTTCCCATTTTTCATAGCTGAAAACATCTGAATTTTAAGATCAGTATATTAATTTGAGTAATTTGAAAGGATTTAATATTTTCAGATGTCCATATTTTTTGAACTACATACCTACTAAATTGAAATTGAAGACTGGAGAATGGAAATGGGTGCTGCATGCCTCTGTTGAATAACAAGAGCCTTATTTTTCAATTCAGGAAAGATAAATTTAAGCTCTAATTATTACTCAGTGGATTGAAGACCCTATGTTGTGACTTATGAATGGTTGCTTACAGGTGTGGACTATGTACGATAAATATAATGAAATATGTTCAAGCTTTAGTGAAATTGTAGTGTAAATCTTTATGCACAGAGATGAGAAGTCAAATATATATTTACATTTTTTTTCAATTTTTATTTGTCTTAATTAAGGACAAAACAGATAGCTATTTTTTTATAAAAAGCTATATATAATATTATCGCACAGTGTATTAGTTAACTCTGTTGCATATCCACCCTCCGATTGGAGTAAATAAAATGAGTGATTTTTTTATTTAAAAGGTAGGAAAAAAATCATATAATGTGATCAACTATTTAAACTGTACCCGGTTGTGGTGGTTGAACAGACCGCAAGCATCAGCACCAGTCCAGATGCCTTAACGTCCTAGGAATCCTTAAGAGGAAGCAGCCACATTGAAAATGACAACACTAGCTAGCACCTATCTTTCACCATTATGGTTTTAAGGATGTCCTTAAAAAGCCAGTGCAGTGACAGTAATTTATCAGAAGGAAGCCTCTAAAGACTTTTTCCCGATAAACAAGATTGCCAGGAGCACATGCAAAGGCAAAGCAACTGGGGTTGGATTGTCTGCAGCACCAAAACCCGAAGTCAATCTTCTGCTAGTATGTGGATGCAATGCACGGAGCTGGGCCAAGCAACAATACCTAGTCCTCGGCTTAGGGCAACGGGAACAAAACCCTGACTCACGTAATATTTTTAGGGCATCCAAATCTTGCCACCGATAATCCTCCCCCCCCCCCCCGAGAATTAAGAGGTAGCCGTCAAGTGATGGAGAACCAGGACGGTGGCACTCCGCCTCTCTTTCAACCTCCCGAGGTTGTAAGCGGGGAAGCAGGGTAACCCCGATCTGCCTTATGACGCCCGGATCAACACACCGCAACTGAACCGTCAAGGTGCAGCTCTTGAGCAAAGCTGGGGGGGGGGGGGGAAGGGGCGTGTGCTGTGCTGCGGGACTCGGGCGGCCACGTGCAGAGCACGGAGGAGGGCGGCAGAATCCGCGCGGCGTTGCTACACCGTCCTCACGCCCACTTCGTTTTTCTCTTCTCTCTCTCTCTCTTCCCCTCACTCCACGTTTGAAAAAAAATAAAAACTCTGGGGAAGAAGCGGGGGAAGGGCCCGAGGAGAGGCGGCGGCGGCGGCTGAAGAGCTGTGACACGGAGTTGGTGGGGGCGGGAACTGCTGTTGCTACTTGGCCTCCTCCCTCTCTGTGAGGGAGCTTCGCGGCTTCCCAGCTGAGCTGAGCTCCCCGGCAATCCGACGGGCAAGCGCCCTCCTCCCCCTCCGCGTCGCCGCCCCCGCGCCTGGGATTTGGAGGACCCCACTTCAGCTACTTCTCCCTTACTACTCCCCCCCGGCTGCCCCTCCCCTGAGGAGAGAAGTCCCTGGTTGCCCGGCGCCCTCTTGACCAGGACCGCCACGGACGGAGCTTCCCGGGGGGGGGGGCGGTTTGCAGGCGGTCGTCTTGTGCCCTTCCCCGTTTGCCTCCGACGGACGCGGAGCTCTCGTTCGAGGCTTGCGCTGCCGCCCTCAGGAACCGGCGAAGGCAAAGGAGGCTCGGCCACATGTCAGCGGCAGTAGCAGCAGCAGCCCTGCCTCTTCGCCCGTCTGTCACTCGGCTGCAGCCATAACACCTGTGCAGGAGCGACGCCTCCTCCTCCTCCTCCTCCTCCAGGAGGCCCTCGCTGCTCGGGAGGAAACCCCAGCCGCGAGCCTTGCCGGGTTTGGGGGGCGGGAAGGCTCCGCCGCCTCCGCGCTCCTCGTGGCCAGTCGTCGCCGTGGCGGCGATGGGAAGCAGCCCCGCTCGCGCGCCTTTGTGAGTCTCGCTCCTGCGCCCCGGCTCTGACAGATGCGTGGAGAAGAGGGTGGCTCGCCCCCCTTTTCTTTTGCTTCGCGGTTCCCGTGGCGGCGGCGGCGGCGGCGGCAGGAGCCCCCTTTCTTCGCTCGGCTGACGGCTCCGCAAGGATTTACTGGATGAAGAGCTTTCTTTTGGGGTGGTTGCCGTGGGGCTCTGGCAAACGGAGAGACTTCAGCTGACAAGGTACCTGTTCTCCAGACGGCCGCGTAGGGGAAAGGAAGTGTTGCCCAGATGTGCTTCTGAAGGGTATCCGCACCGTGGTCTTAGCATGGGGGAGGGGAGCTACGACCGGAGGGGGGGTCGGTCGCCATCCTGCTGCCGCCCTACCCCACTTCTCCTCGCCTTCCCTCCAGCTTCCCACGCCCCATAAACCCCGGACCCCCCCGATCTCTTGGTAGGAATCGTGATCCCAGCTGTCAGTTATTATCTGCAGCCGACGGAGACTTAAAAGGACGCGTTCTCCACCCTGCGATGTGAGTATTTTCTCGGAGGCTGCGTCCTTGCATGGGGAAGGGGCTGCTGTGGCTGTGGCTGTGGCTGCTGCTGCTGCTGCTGCTGATAATGATCCTTCGGCCGCGCTGCTGTAGGGGTGTGTTAGCTGGGGAGGCACCGCGCGCTCTGTCTTTCGGGGTGGGGAAGGCAGGTTCGAGGCTGGGGGGGAAGTTGGGGTTTGGTGTGTGTGTGTGTGTGTGCAGCTTCCTCCTCTCTGCTTTTCCTCCCGGGGCTCTCGCCTCCGTTTGGCGCGGAGGCACGGAGGGTGGGCTTGGTTGCGGTGGGTGAGCGGCGGAGGAGAGAAGGCGCCTCGGGGTACTGCTGCTGGTGGTAACCAGATGAAATGCAGCGGTTGCTAAGGGGAGAAAGCTTCGCTGCAATGAAGGGAAGAGAGGGAGGACAGGGATCCTCCTTCATCGGTTTGGTAGCCTTCTCTCTCCTCCCCCCCCCCCCCCCAAGCTGTGGGTCTGGAGGGGGTTGGTTGGTTGCGTGAGCGGGGATCAAGGTGACACCTTTGGGGGGAATGGCAGATGCTGCTGGTAGGTGTGCTTAGGGACTTACCCCATGTAGGACCAGTTCCTGGTTATGGTTACCTTCAGAATCCCCTTTGAACAACATCCCTCCCCCATTGTTAAAAAAATCATGCTGTTAGCCCAGTGACACCAAGAAAGAGGGTGTGAACAAGTGGGCAGAGGTGGCTGATTGAGTGTGCCATCTTTATGGTTAGGGAAAATTGGATCCCCGTGGTGCTGCACAGAGAGAGAGAGGGAGGGAGGGAGGGAGAGGAAGAGAGAGAGGGGAGAGAGAAGCTGCCACTACCTGCTATTTTTCCTGCCTTCATAGATGGCATCCTGGGCCCAATCTGACCACCTTCCACTCTCTTGCAGTCTCCCTATAGGTGACCTAGGCACAGTGGTGGAAACCAGATGCTGTTCAAGGAAGAGGCAGTGATAGTTTCTCTTCATTTGTTCTGGATAGGGTTGTTCTTAAAGAGGGAAGGCAAACAGATAAAAGAATGTGGTGGCATCTTCCTTTCTTATCGGTTGTAATTTTTCTGTGGATACCATTGCAAGTAAGGAGAGGAGGAGGAGGATGCTAGCAGGATCACTTGCCACTCTTGCGCTGTTATTAGCTCTCTTTTTTAAATAGCATGGTCAGAAGAATTTGGAGGAAATCTCTCCTCTGACTTCTCTTGCTTGGGGAATCTTAGCATGGATTTCCCAAAAGAGTGGAAGCAACCCCTTTCCTTGATTGCCCTCCAATCCTGCTGTAGGCAATGCAGTAGGTAAGATTGGGCCGGTTATGCCAAGAACCCACTTTTCTGCAACACAGAGGCAACGGAGAGAGGAATGAAGGAGAGATGATTGGGTTGCTTCTTGCTTGAGCAGCTACCTGCAGACCTATGCTCTCTCTATGGCCTCCATGTGGCACTGTTCAGAGAATGTACATACATGCATTGGGAACCTCTCCCTATAGGACAATGTGGCAAATTACCAGTTTATCCTGTCAGTGAGTCTTAAGGTGAAGGATGCTGGAAAGAGTAGCTTAACAACATCTGGAGTGCCACAAATCCCCACTCTTTATCTTGGAAATGATTTATAGCCAATGTCTTATCTTTGTGTTTGTTTATGGCGATATAGTGGATATATATTTTTTCATTGGAGGCTGGACAGAAAGACACTAGGACAGAAAGATACTATCAAGAAATGTTGCTAATATTGTTCTCTAATTTGGAATCAACACATCTGTACTTTCTGGGTGCAATATCTACAGGTAGAGGGGACAGAGGGAGAGGATGCCTCAATTTGTGTTGCCTCTGCACAAAGATTTAGTTTATTTAGATATCACCAATTCCTCTGGAGTAGTAGAGATTAGACATGGATGAAGGAGAACACAAGTGGATGAGGTCTTCTTTGTGGATGGCCAGAGGCAGAGTTCTTCTTGAGAAACATGAGCAAGTGAGTGGATATCCCAGCTTCTTTTTGCCATACTCATTTTATGGCAACACTGTTAGTTTTACTTGTATTTAGTATTATCCCCACCACCAAAAGACACTAGAGACAGAAGTTGCAATGTGGTTCTTCATTTCAAATGAGGATTCAAATCTCCAAGTGGCAACATCTCAGTAGCATCTAGGTAGAGGGCTCTTTTCATATATGAGACTCTTGGAATTGCCCTGTGGTATCCATGTTTTTGCTTGCATTGGCAACATATTAATAGTCTACTAAATTAATTAATAGGACAGGCTATTAAGTATGATTTCCAGGTGTTATAGGAAAACTTAAAAAAACACATTGAGCCAAGGATTTGAATATTTAATCTATCGTGTTTCCCCAAAAACAAGACAGGATCTTATTTTCTTTTGACCGCCGAAATAAGCACTTGGCCTTATTTTCGGGGAGGTCTTATTATTTTTGAGGTGCAGGAGGCAGTGAGCATGGTCACCTTATGGCTGCTGCTGTCCTGCAATATTTTTGGGGAGGGCTTATTTTTGCGCATGCACTCAAAAGCCCAGTTGGGCTTATTACCAGGGAAGTTTTATTTTCAGGGAAACGGGGTAATATTTCATAGGGTTTTTAAAAACACTATGTCCCTGTTTCTTGTACATACTTAGAACCAAATTAGTACTTTTTGACATGAACATGTCACTGAAAGACTGAGCATGCAAACAAAATGGAAATGTTAGCAGCTAGAATGGCACCTGTTCCAATGTGGTTTACACTCTCTCTAGTGATAATTGCTTTATATTAATGTGTGCATGGGTCGCAGATGTGTTCCTGTTTAACGTACAAAGCCTTATGTGGTTTGTTATTCTAGTCTTTGCTTCTAGTGCTACAAAACACTTTTAATATTAACATTATTTAAAATATTCATAACCTCTGCAGCATGGTTAAAACATTTGAAATATCAAGCTGCTTTAAACTACTGGGGTCTTTTCTTTATGTCTCCCCTCCCCCATAGGTTGTGACTCAGGGTGGCTTTTTTGGTATCTGTGTGAAAGAATGCAACTTTGTTGCTGCTTCTTAGCTATCCTTACTCATTAAACACCCACAATGTGCCTATCATTATATCTCAAATTCCACTGTATTTAATTACAACAGTATTACTGCACTTAGACTAATAAAGTCAGTTTTTCCTAAGAATTACAATGTACAAAATAATGTTTGCTTTAATAGGACCATTTAAAACATTTGACTGATCTGCATCCATATCAATGATGCAATTCTTCCAAGTTTGCTTTCAAATATTAGAACAACCCAACAGTTTGAAAAATAGTCAAATTTCAACATCCCAGAGTATATGTTGTAATATTATCCCAATACAAGGATCAGGCCAGCCATAGACATCTTTTACACTTCTCTCTGCTTCCCTCCTACTATTTTTCTGTCTTTTCTTCTATCTCAGATTTTTGCAAGAATCAGTCAGATTCTAATTGCATGCTCTCTTCTGATTGTGCTTGTTTGTTATATCATGGTTTTCCTTAATGGAATAAAAGGAATACAAAGCAATTCCTCCAAATATTCCCTCCATAACAACCTTGTGATATGTTCAGTTACTTGTGGTTCTATTTCACATTGCATGAAAAAAAAATGGGAGCATACTATATATTTGAATGGACATTTTGAGATGATCTTATTCTTGAAATACTCATTTGATAATGTGTATCAGGTCTATATTACAATGTGTAGCATCCATGAATTATATAGAACACACGGGTCCTCAGTGTTTTGAGCTAATGGACATATTCAGAGAGTCAGGCACTCTCATAGAGCCAAATCTTTGGCTTATTACCGCTTTTTGTTTTCTAAGAGGAAGTCCAGGCCAAGATGCATTATTAGAAATACATATTATAGTTCAGATTGGATATTGGCCTTGCAGTGTTCCAAGAAAGAAAGAGAGAAAGGGAGGGAGGGGGGAGAGAAAGAGTTTGATAGATGTTAATGAACAAATTATTTCCACTAGGTACTAAGTTCGGGATCCAAGATAAATATTTCTGAAGCTTTCACACTATTTTTCCATCTCCAATCTCTGAGAGTTTTCAAAAGAACTATAATTGGTTTCCCCAAATTTTTCATTACTAGTTAAAGAAATGTTTTATTGCTTGTTAAAGAAGGTAGTTGAAATTAATGACTTGCTGTAGAGGTAACCTGATGCTTTTTTACATACTTCAAGTCCCTTCCATTATGTTTGATGACAAAGAAATAGGGACATTCCCGCAATTATGCAAGGGTCTGATTTAGGAATGGCTGTCATTTTTGTATATTGAAAATAATGAGTGTAATTATTTATTTATTTATTTATTACATCTATATGCTGCCCCTCTCCCCAATAAGGCAACTCTGTGCCCTTTTTGATCCTTTATTGTAAATCAGATCTTAATGTAATTTGGAGTCAATCTGCCTAGGCCAACCAAAATTTGGATTGTTTGCCTCTAATTTAGCATCCTAGGTAAAACAGCAGAAAATAAAGATATATGATTTATATATAATGATTTATTGATACCCGTTGGACTCATTTATCCCTAGCTTGAATATTTAATTCCCCAGGGCCTCCAATGATTTTGATCACAAAATACAATGAGTAATCAGAATACTTACTGGAGATCATGTTATAGCCTAACACATATAGTTTGTTTCCAGTTGTTCAGCATGAGAAATTAATCAGTCTTTTTGTGGCAAGAATGAACTAGATCTCTCTATGGATGTGTGTTACTTTATGGCCCACTTAAAAAATATTATAGACCCGTTAAAGCATAGCTTTCTGACACAAGGAAGATACGTATATTCTTATCTTAGGAATTTATAATATTATCACCATGGTAACATTTTTCATGCTTTATACTTGGCCTCTGACATTTTCACCTAAGAAAAGCTCAACAGAGAATTCTATTCTTGCTTTCTGAGGATGAGGTGTTGGAAGGATTGCAAAGCAAAGAAAGGAAGTTTGAATAACAACAATTATATTTAACACATTTCTGTTAGTGTTACGTATGCAAAGGGGGGGAAAACCAGAAACTTGTGCTGACAAGTTATGTGGGTGTCGGCTCTATGCATCAATTTATTCCAGTATTCAACAAAAGATGCTGACTTAACCATGGCAACCCCCCTCCCTGCCTTTTTCATCAAATGTTGGAGTGCATATGTTCTAGAAAAATGTGGCACATTTTAAAAAGAAATAGCAATGCTATGACACATAATTGAGCAAGTTTAATTATGTAAACCTTAATTTTGAATGGGTTATATCTCTTGAAGAAAAATTGCCTACCTTTCCCCTTAAATTCTAATGGTATATTTTAGATTAAATTTCTCTATTTTTAACAAGTGAAATGCAACCAAACTAGGGAGAACTGTAGTGTAATGCCGCTCTTTCTGAAGTGGAATGCTTAGTTTAGTGTGTATTACTAGATTTGTATAACTTTGATAGTAGCTGCCATTTACCTTGCAATTTTCAAGCAAATGGCTAAACTTCAGGAAAATTTCTGTATGATAATTAACCTAGTATAGTATATTGACTAATTTAATTAGTATGCATATGTCTTATATTTCACAAAAAGCTTCAAAGCTGACAATAGTTATGCTTATTAACTTGTTTCTTTATAGCATTTCATCAGCAAATTGCAGTTTTAGCACTATAGTTTATACATTGGTTCTGCTTGGATTTGTTTTAAAAGATTAATTAGAAAATATTGTAGATTGTTTTTTTTTAGTGATGATTTTTATAAGGTTGATTGACAAATGCCCATATGACATACCTTTCACATAACAATTTGTTCTGTCTAATCTCTAGTATAAGACTTTGGATCTCCTAGAAATTTCACATAAATTATAGGAATCATCCCTGAATGACCTGGCTAAGTCATAGGGAGAGGCATGTGTAACTAAAGTAGACATTCACTCAAGTCAACGTCTATCTCTCATAGCATTTTTGGCAAGAATTCAGACGTGGATAGCTATTTCCTTCCGCCTGGATTTAATTCTTATCCCAGTCTAATCTGTAATGCTGAAATTTTCCAGTAGAATCTCATTCATAGTCTGACACTGCTTAGCTTCCAAAGTCAGCTAGATGTTGCCACTTTCTTGCATGACAAAACATTGACCAAGTAATTTCTGTAGCAGTCAAAATTATTCACTGATTATCCTGCACTCAAATCTTCTGTGCCGCAGCCTACTTTGTATGGTATGACCCACTAATCATTTAGCCAACTTTTTGGAACATATTATGAAAAGAAAGGTTACAGCTTCTGTTCACACAGCTGTGAATCAAGCTTCATTAAGCTTAGATAGCAATTGGATTCTTGTCTTTCTTAACTTTTCTTTCCCTTCTACCACAGTGGAACTACATAGTTAGTACCCTATTGATATAAGGATGTAATAATAATAATATGTAATATGATAGATGACAAAAGATTTTAGTGAATAGAATCTTAAAACATGGACTTAAATGAAGAAGGACATGTTAAAATGGGAAAAATTAAAATTTTCACTCGTGTTATGAAAAAAGTGAATGTTTTGTGAAGAATAATACATTTGTTTCAGACATTAACTTGGCAGAAAGATGCATTTTAATTTATATGACATGGGAAAAATAATGAGTTAAATATACAAGATGCAAAGGAAAGGATGATTTAGTTTGCTAGATTTGAAATTGTATTTTGTTTGTTGTTCTTGATCTGGGTGAAAGAATGAATGAATGTTGCTGGAAACAAGACTCTTTTACAGTTAAAATAACATAACCTGAGGTTTGGATGGCAAGGATATTTATGGTAACATTAAAGTTAAAATTAATGCAGACTTTAAAAATAATCTAATTAAATATTCATTAGAGAATATCTAATAGGTATAAACCCAGGGGGAACCTGAAAATATCCTCATGGATATCATCTCAGGATGAATATTATGGAAGAGAAATGGCAGACAAAAATATATGTTTGTTGTACTATGACTTATTGGAAAACTATCAAGGGGAACTGAAATCAAAATAAAGAGAGCAATTAATAGCCAAAGCATATAATTGTTTTCCATTTATAGTTATTTGAAATATTCAAAATGGATAAAATGACTTATTCTTGTGCCATATCCATCATTGGACATTGACGATCATGTTGGTGATCCTATTTTTACCAACAGCCGTGCGAAAAACTGCTGCTGAATTTTGTCCATAAAATGACATACCAGTACATAATTACATTTTCAGTTCTGAAATATGTAATTACCAAAATGTATAATATTTTGTTGAAATTTGAAACAAGGCTAGAGTAAGTTATAGAATGTATGTTGTAAGTGTGCTAAGAATTCATGATAAAGTGTGCTAAGAATTTTGGTTATAGAATATAGATGGGAAAATATGTGGTCAAAAGAGTTGAAATTTACATTGGTTATCATTTCAGAAAGAGAGCCAGTTTGGTGATTGTTTTGCCTTCAGTACAATGCCATGTTTGTGATCTTGATCAGTCACTTTGTCTCAGCCCTAGGAAGGAGGCAGCCGAAAACCACTTCTGAAAAAGTTTGTGAAGAAAACTGCAGTGAAGAATATCAGAAGCCACTTTTTAATATTTTTCTTTCTTTTCTAATTTTAAATTTCTTTTCTTTTCTTGAACTTTTTGCTTTTTACTTTGATTTTCTCCCTCTCTCCCTCCCTCCATCCCTTTTATCTTTCTTCCTTTATATTTGTTTTTATTGTCATTTAAAAATTTCAGGAAAATTATATATTAAAAAGATTTCAGGGAATATAATCTTGGGGAAAAGCTGAATAATTTTTTGCTGCATTTCATGGCCAATATAAGTGTGCATTAAGCTCTTCAATTTTTAGATCTTGGTTAATAGGGTTGCTAAGGAATAGTTAGCATCTTATAGTTCAAATCTATAAATGTTGTATAGGGCTTAATTTTAAATGTATGTAGTCTTAAGGAACTAAATAATACAAATGCATCATTGGTCAGCAAGGACATTCTAGTTTCTTGAAGAGATAAAAAAAGATCTAATAGCATATTTTGGTGTCTTAAGAGTTACCAACTTAACAATACAAATTAAGTTTCCAGGGCTTTCATTTTGTGTTGCAGTGATTTGGAAGAGATACAAAATGATAGGAATTCCCTCCAAGCAAAGGGACAGAGACAATTGTTTATTGCCTTCTCAAAAGCTGAGTACAAATTAGAAAAGGTTCTATTTCTCCCTCACTAACCCCAAATAATGGATGTTGCATAAGTCAATCTAGCATTTCTGAATCCCTGCTTTTTACATTTGGAGTATTAATGCAAAAGAGATGATGTCACTCAATAAAATCTCCTATTTGGAGGATGGAAGAACCAGTATGTAAGGTTATTTTAAAAGCATCATTCAGTATCTAACCCCAAACAGGGTTAATACTAACAGAATATTTAAGCACTTTGGAGCTATTGAATCATCTGCAGTTAGTAACCAATTAAAACCAGAATTTCTGTGTTTATTTATCATTTCAATTTCTATGGCCTTCTACTGGTGTCTAATACTCTGTGATATCCATCTCAGTTCTCTTCCCATTCTTTGGCCTCTAACTATTAATAGTATTAACTATCACTCTGTCTTATTAAGCACATTTAGTCTTCTAGCAATTTTTGACCTTTATTATATTTTTGTCTTTTTCACTCTGCAAACTTCAGAGTTTCTTCATGTTTCTGTTGGAGAATGAAGTTTTGGTTATATAAATCTCAATTCTCTCAGGACTTAATTTTGAAAATAGAATCATCATTTTAGCCATTGTCTATTCAGTGCAGGTGAGGGACACGGTGGCTCAGTGGCTAAGACACTGAGCTTGTTGATCAGAAAGGTTGGTAGTTCAGCGGTTCGAATCCCTACCACTGCATAATGGAGTGAGCTCCCGTTACTTGTCCCAATTTCTGCCAACCTAGCAGTTCGAAAGCGTGTAAAAATGCAAGTAGAAAAATAGGAACCACCTTTGGTGGGAAGGTAACAGCATTCATGCTCGTCGGCTTTGAAACGGATATGAGCACCGCTCCCTAGAGTTAGGAATGACTAGCACATATGTGTGAGGGGAAACTTTACCTTTACCTTTATTCATTGCAAGATGAAGACCTCTTTCGCATGTTTCTAACCAATATGGTCCTGGATTTCGTTTGGTAATTAGGCCTGCAATACTTGCTGAAAATGGAATATACCAAAGAAAAAAACTTTTCTTTTTATTAATATAATATATTTTCAGATTCAATTCCTGGAATTTAATTTGACAATAACGACTAGATTGATTTGCTTTAATTTGCTTTATACATACTAATTAACTGATAACAAGAGATCAAAAATTAAAATGTTGAATAGGCAATCTTTCAAACTCTATGGCAAACACACACACACACTGTTGAAACTGGCTAAATGACACGATCTTGCTTTCCCCCCAATACATTTGAAAAAAAAATGGCTTGAAATCTTGCACATTACTACACAATAAAATTATATATAATAGATAATTGGAGACTCTGATACTAATTGAAGTAAGCTCTACTTTTAAGTTGACAGCATGTGGTTCCATTATCCAATCACAACAGCTTTGAAACCACATTCATTCTGTATCTATTTTTGAAACTTTTACAGAATGTGCTTCTTGGCATTTTAATTAAAATATTTACAAATAATTAAAGACATGTTTTAAATTTTCACTAAATCAATAAATAAATTTGTATAAATTTAAAGGGTTGAATGATTGTTTGCTAGAAGAAGAAAGCTTTTGTTCACCATCAGTCTAGAGGAATGTTAATTGCATAGGGAAGTCTCTGGTTCATGAATCACAGGTCACTGACATAATTGTCAAAACACTGTCCTATGCAAAAACACTCAAAATGCCATTGTGCTAATTAAACCATTGCTCCTAGTGTAGGACTTAAATGGATTACACATCTTCATTGATTTCAATAGAAGACAAAGATTAGTATACATATATACACAAGCATGCACACCCATGCTCCCACACTATATCTATATCTACATCTATATATCATCTATCTATACACACACATGTATGTACATATGAATGATGCGTGTGTGTGGGGGTGAATATCTAGTCAGTTTATGCAATCACTGCATTTGGAAAACGATACTGCAGAGCTGAAAAAAATGCTTAAAGGGATAGCTAAAATGTTTAGTACAGTAAAACTACTACTCAATGAGGAAATACTACAATATATGGGCTATTTAGTTAGAGCAAGAGTGTTAAAGGAGAAATGCTAAAATGTATATAAAGTCATTAATGTTATGAATAGTATATATAAATAGAAGTATTTTTTATGATCTAACTAGGACCATTATAACTAAATGCAATGAAATTTAATACTGATAAGATTTTTTTTCTATACAATACAGTTAAATTGTAGAGTTTGTTGCTGTTTAGAAGCAATGGTAGCTTGTGATCTAAGCAATTGTATAGGTAAAATGGACAAATTAATGGCACATGACACTATCAATGACCAATAGATACAACTGTTCGCTATCTCTGGACTCCCAGTTAGCATTTCTTAGTATCAGGTTCTAGGACTGCATTGAAAGTGGGTTGTTGCTTTCCTGGTCATGTTTATGAGCTTCCTTCCATCTTCCCATTTAGATGGCTACTATAGAACTATACTGGACCAAGTGGGCTGTTGGCCTGTCTAGCAGGTTCATCATAGCTTCTTGGCAGGACATTAGTTTATGTACAGAAAAGAATTTACCTTTTCCTTCTCCTACAGCTATGGTAAAGGACAGACTTAATTGATAAATAAATCTTGATAAAAGATTGTACACTACTATCACTCCTGATAATTTTACTGCTGGCTGGAATTATTAGTAGTAGTTGAGAACAGAACAGACTTTTCTTAGCTGTCATTATAACCAACTTCCACTAAAAATAAATATTAAAAAGTAAAATAAAACAAAATAGTTGTATGGTTGGTATGATTAGGTCACAGTGAATATTACATATAATAAAACAGAATTTGGCCAAATCTAAGGAATCTGAATCACACTAGTTAACAGCAACTGTACATAGAATAGAATTGACTGGCCTGAAAAATTAGTTACAATGGAGTTATAAAATGTAGCTCTGCACCTTTATAAAATTGACACCACAACAAAACATGAACCACATTTTCACCTGCCATAAAAAGCAAAGTCTTAATATATAAAAAGGTTTTCTGAATGTTCCATTAGTCAGTAAACTTTATAATAGTAGTGTCAGTTTCAAAAAAGAAAAAGCATGGCTTAGTGTTTCGTTAGCTTCTTTACCAAAGAGACGAAGTCTTTGTTGAAATGGAATATCCCCAAATTCTCTCTCAAGAATAGCCTTTGGAAGCCCATCAAATTTTGTTAGGTCTCTTCTAAATTTGGAAAGTTTTATTTGTCTTAAGTACCTTATCAGATTGAAAAAAGGGAAACATCGATGCACAAACATGTATTTACAATAGTGCCACCATATCTTAATTGGATTACAAGTTTAAGCGCTCATGTTCCACCATGAGAATTACATCAAATGAGAAACCAGAGCACTACAAATGTTCATGCAATGTCTTACTTCAGGAAGAAACAAAATCATCAATTAAAAAGGGAGGAGGGCAAGCCCACATGAAAAAATATAGCCAATATTTGCATTCCAAATTGAGGCCCAATTTTAGTCACACTGGTTTTGCAACAGAAAAGCACCACAGGAATGCATTCTGGAATTTGAAATATGAACCTTGAGAATTTAGATTATACTCACTCTAGAAGCACACTTTTAAATTTTTGTTGGTGCTATAAGTGCTTTCTATCCAGGGTGCTAGAAAGTTTGCTTAGTTGTTTTTAATTAATCTCCATTTTGAAGCTGAACTTCCTATTGGGAATACATCAAAACATGCTTTGGTTAATGTTTTTCTGAAGTTGGAAATGATTATTTGATTTAAATAACTTGCTGGTCTAAGAAAAGAGAACCAGCTACCCAGAAGCATATTTCTAGGGAGAGCTGACAGATCTAATTCATCTTCTGTATTCATGACATACTGTTTAAGACTTGATACCACCTAAAGGAGTCCATCATTAAAAGTGTGTTTTACATAAAACCAAACCACAGCAACTTCTGGTAAGCAGTCTCCCACAAGATGATTCAAAGTTATCAACCAAGATCAAAGACACCGATTCCTGCGGGGAGAGGGGGGGAGTAGCTTTATGTAGTAAAAATACGCAGCCACACACTAAACTGCAAACAGATCACAAAAACCTCTCAGCAGACGATTGTGTCACTTGGAAGACTATCCTAAGAAATTTAGATTGTGCTTTTCCTAAGAACACAAACAAACAAGAAGATACTGTATGATTCATGTGAGCTCTAAATAAGAACTGCCCAAATTTGGGGAGAAAATGTTTCAATGCAATTGATATGAATAATGCATGTAGTAAAAGGATTGTAAAGCAGTTACCAATTTTCGAGTATTTGTGTTATTAGTTGGTCTATTAACATCAGAAGGAAGGTGCAAAATTTCCCCCACTTCTGTTGTACAAGTTTGCTAGCAAAGAATAGGAGCCGTATTCATGTTTAAAAAGCCTGCATACATACATACATACATACATACATACATACACACACACACACACACACACACACACACACTGTATAAAACATGTATTTTCTGAGGATTGTAGAGCTGGATGTTAGAAATTTTTTAGCTATAGTGAATGATGCCTTAGCTATATACAGTAGCTTAATGGCTTTCTACGTATGGTCTGTGGAATACTTTTCATGATGAGAATACAATAGCAATAGCAGATTAAATTTTACTAAACTATACACACCAATGAAGTGTGCATCCTATTCAGTGGTGGGTTCCTACCGGATCGCGCGATCCGGTTGGAGAATGAACCCGGAAGTGATTTCCTGCCCCGCCCCCTTGGCGTTTTTTGCATCGGGGCTGACTCCCTGCCACCACCCTGCCCGATGATTCCGGGGGCCATCCAGGAAGACGAGGAACGCAAGGGGGGGACGAGGAACGCAAGGGGGGGCCCTGCCCCCCCACTGATGGCCGAATCTCGATGAGTTCCTCCTCTCAAAGATCTTTTGGGAAGGGATAGAACTGCGAGGGGGAAAAGCCTCCCATTGAAAACAGCGCTGAGTGAGGTGGGGAATCTTTCCGTTCCTCCTCTCAAAGATCTTTTGGGAAGGGATAGAACTGTGAGGGGGAAAAGCCTCCCATTGAAAACAGCGCTGAGTGAGGTGGGGAATCCTTCCGTTCCCCTCTCAAAGATCTTTTGGGAAGGGATAGAACTGCGAGGGGGAAAAGCCTCCCATTGAAAACAGCGCTGAGTGAGGTGGGGAATCTCTCAACGATCTTTTGGGAAGGGAGGCTTCTCAAAATGGGTTTCTTTTTGCACCCTTCAATCCGTCTCTCTCTCCCTCTGACGTCCCCCAATGGCTCAGCGTGAAAAACTGGTGGGAACAGTGCAGAGGAAAAGGAGGAGGAAGGAAAGGGGGGAGAGAAACAGGGGGGGGAGGAAGAGAGAGAGAGAAAGAGTGACACCCAAAGGGGGGAAGTTGGGAGAAAGACCTCCCTCTAAATACTGATGCCCTCTGCTTTTGGGGGGGAAAGGAGAGGAGGGTCCTTGGTGAACCTCTACCCCCTATTCCCCCTATCCCAGTTAAGCCAGCTAGGTTTGGGACCCAGCCTTTCTAACTTCATTTGGGATCTTCTAACATCCCACTCCCACCCGGTCACAAGGCCAGCAAGCCACTCCCACCCGGTCACATGGCTGGCAAGCCACTCCCACAAAGCAGGCCACACCCACAGAGTAGGTTCCAAAAAATTTTGAAACTCACCACTGATCCTATTTAAGCAAAATCTCATTGATTCTTTGGCAGCTAGGTCAGTGTATCAAATGAAGATTATTGGACTACAGATTTTTGGGCTTCTTGTTACAATGCTAACACTGGGGACATTGGAAATACTGATAGACAGACACTGATGTGACTAATGTTCCATTCTACATTTTTCCCTTGACTTACATTATTTAACCCTAATTTTACCTTCTTGCACAACATTCTGCTAATTTCCTTTGAAGAATGGAATAGAGAATTTGTAGATAACCAATCATGAACTGTTAGATTAAAAAACAGTAATTTTTACTTGCTGAAGACTGTCAGTGGAAAAAAAATTTTTTTTCTTAGTGGTTACCTGGTTATGGTGTGTGGGAAAACTGAATTGTGAAAAATGCTGTATTTCATTTCACTTAGCAGCATTTAAATTAACTGCATACATTTTTAGATGTATTTTTAATGCATTAAGTACATGATTAATGTCTTCTACATAAAAATCTTAGAAACAAAGATTCTAGAAATAAACCTATGGATCAAGCTTAACTTGTTAGGTGGAAGCATATAATTATTTGGGTGGGCATAATTTTTAAGAGGTGTCTCCAGATAGATGGACTAGTGTAATTGTCACATTCATATAGGGCAGTGTTGACAAACCTTTTTGGCACCGAGTGCCGAAATGGGACCACCTGTCCAAGTGGGATCTTTATGTGCGTGAGAGCACTGGAAACTGGAAGAGCAGCTCCCTGGTGTGCGCAAGCTTCCAGTTTCCGGTATGCACATGTGTGCCAGTCAACTGGTCTTCCAATTTCTGGTGCGCATGCACACACAAAGATTAGCTGGCCAGCGCACATGTGCCTGCCAAAAACTGGAAGTTCAGCTTCTCGGTGCGCACATGTGCACCAGGGAGCTGTTCTTCCAGTTCCTGGTGCTCCTATACACACAGAAACCAGCTGGTGCACCGGAACCCGGAAGCGTGATGGCTGGCGTGCCTGGAGAGATGGCTTTGTGTGCCACTTCTGGCACGTGTGCTATAGGTTCGCCATCACAGATATAGGGAATAGAACTCACTTAACTTTGAATATACTGGAGATAAGGAAGAAATATTGTTTTCCTATTTATTTACAAAAAACAGATTGGGGAAAAACAAATAGACTAGGAGAAAGCATTAAAGTATATTTTGAGTCTCATCTTGTTTGTTTTTACATGTAATAAAGATTAAAATAAAACATATATTTATACTCGTGGAATGGTAGCAGTATTTAAAAGTAGAAAATGAGACTTGCATCCTAAATGGGATGTCTATTATATTGATTACTTTTTAAAATTTAAATTACTTATATTTTGCTTTGAAAACTGAAGTGTCCAGTGAATCTCTCGAGTTTTACTGAGAAAGTGCAAGGTATCTAAATATTGTTGATTTGAAATATTGATAATGGTACATACGTCTGTATCAAAACGCAGTTTCACATTACAGCATTCAGAATCATATAAGAGCACAAAATTGTGCTCTAACGATTTTAAGTTTGAGTCCATTGATTACTCAGTACATATTTTCCAGTAGAGTGGAGGGAGGGGTCACAGAAGGGTTAACACAGCCTGATTGGTCCATTTGACTGAGAGAAAACTTCTTAACCTTCGCCTTCTCCCGTTGGTTCCCAGTTTCCTCTCAGTCAAGGTCCAAGACACAGGTTTGGTTCCTAGTAAGAGTGTTTTATTGGGTTTTATTAGTCAGTATTAGTGTTGTTGGTACTTTGAATTCGGATTCTTTTATTTCAAAATTTTTTTGTAGTGGGTCCGCCTTGCAGGGCTGTTGTTCGGCTGCCCTAAGGAGGCTGAGATAGTCAGTGGGGGGGGCGCTTCCTCCCCCCTCCTAAGGGATCGCTCCGGACTGGTGCCTGGGGTCTCGGGTGTGCCGGGCGACCCTGCGTGCTTTAAACTGCCCTTTTAAAACTTTTCCTGTGAGGCTCGCAGCGCGCTGGGGCTTTTCGGCGCGAAAGCGGCTATTCGGCTTCTAATTCATACCGCTAGCTTCCCGGGCCGGTTACAGCCCACGGCAGCAGCGTGGAGTCGTTTTTTTGGTGTTGGAAGGCTCCTCGTGGCTTGGGAGCCCAGCTGTGATCTGGAGTCTTTATTTGGAGAAGCGAACTTGCAGCTCGCAGGCATTAGCTATAAGGGCGAGGTAGGCGGCCATTTTTAGGCGTGCTTTTGAAAGCACCGCCCAAAAGAAGCCGGCGGCCATTTTGAGTCACGTGTTTGGGGCTTGCAACACGGAGAGGCTGTGAAAAACGTGGCAGTGCTGTTTGCAACTTTGCCGGAGGCCCGGAGCAGGTGATTCTCACCAGCTGAAGGGCCATTACTACCAAAAACTTCGTTCTGGAACACGTGAGTGGGAATGGCAGATAGAACAGAGTCCCAGCAGGCCGCGCCAGCTCAGGCAGGCGAAGATCAGGCTGAGCCCACTCCCCCAGTTAGGCCTCGGGTTTCTAGGCCTTCAACTGAGGACAGACCTTCGAGAGCCCTGCAGAGGGATGAGCTCAGGCGATCCAGGGCTATTGAGAAGGTCATTGAAAGGGCTGAGAAGAGACAGGCCAGGGATCCTAGGCCTAGATCCAGATCCCCACGCACGGTGGCTCCCTGCCCTCCCCCACCTGTGGCCAGGGGGTTCAGTCCTTCCTCTTCCTCTGCTTCTCCATGTAGATCTGATAGGAGTCAGGAGCGGGGGGCGCCTCGCTCTCCTTCGGCTTCCCTGGGGACTAGAGAGGCAGATAGGGGGGATCCATTGGAAGGTACCTCTGCAGGTCCCGTTAGGGGTAGGAGATCCAGCAGGGCCTATGTGGCACCTGATTCTGATTCAGATGGTGATGAGGAGGATCTAGAAAACCTCCCTGAGAATCTCAAAAGGCTTATTTCTGCAGCCATTTCTAGGGGCATTTCTCAAAGGGACAGGCCCTACCACCACAGTCGAGTTACTCCCTTTAGTAGGTCCAGATCTAGGGCTTCTTCTCCTTCCCTCATGAGTGAGGTCTCCTCTAGGGGGGAGGCACGGAGGGATGATTGGGGGTTCTCTGAGGAGGAGGATGCGGCTCCTGAGCCGCCTCGTTCTTCCAACCTTTTCCTCCAGGCCATGTTCAAACCATTACTTAAGAAGGCTAGGAGGACCACCAAGGTGGGCACGGGGGACCCCACGGTCCCACCGCCCACGGATCCGGACATGGTCATGTTCTCAGCGACGGCCACCAATAAGGAGGAGATTCCTGCTCCTCCTCTTTTCTTAGAGGTGGCTACTAGTCAATGGGCCCGTCCTTCTAACTTTTCCCCACCTGGCAGCAACGACCGTCGCGCCTACAACATGGAAAAGTCCTTTGTGCAGGCTATTCAGCTTCCAGTTATAGATCAGCCCATAGCAGCTTTAGTCTCCTCTTCCCCAGTGGTCTCGGGGGACGCGGCAGACAAACTTAAGCCAGAGGACAAGAGGGCGGAGCTCACCTTACGTAAAAATTATAAGGCCTCAGCATGGGCGGTGCAGGCGGCGGCTGCCGCCTCGTACTTCAACCGCACAACGGTCATGTGGCTCCACCAGCTTCAGGATCGCATTCCGATCCAGGATGAGCGCGTACACCAGGATTTGGCTAAAATAATGGCGGCGTGTCAGTATTCGGCTGATGCGACCCTAGACGCTGTTAGGTTTGGCTCAAGTGCTTTGGCCACCTCTGTGGCCTCTCGTCGGCTCCTGTGGCTCAGGAACTGGCAGATGGACTATAAAGCCAAGTGGGACCTGGTGGCTGCCCCCTTTGCAGGTCCAAATTTGTTCGGGGCTTCCTTAGACCCAATTTTGGTGGAAAACAAAGATAAAAAGAAGGTTATGCCTACATCCACCAAGAAGGCGGAGTCCCGTAGTCATCCCTATCGCAGGCCCCAGTTCAAGTCCTATGACAGGGATCAGGATCAACGATACCAACCGTACAGGCAGGACAGGTCGTTCAATAGGCAGAACTTTCAGGACCGTTCTAGGCATCAGCCGCAGTCCAAGCGGCCCTTTCGAGGGGGGGGCGGCCGTCCCTTCCGCAGAGGGAAATGACTCGAACCCGAGTCATCCCATCGGAGGCCGCCTAGCACTGTATGCGGATGAGTGGGATCAGATCACGTCAGACGGTTGGGTCAGGGCGACCGTTCGCCACGGCCTAAGGTTAGAATTCCTCTCCAAACCCCCAAGTTTTTTCAAAGTTTTTCCCCCGGCTCGGGACCCGGAGCGACGTCGTCTCATGGACCTCGCGGTCGCCCATCTTCTAGAAATCAGGGCTGTGGAGGCCGTTCCGGAGCCGGAGAGGGGTCTGGGCTACTATTCACATCTGTTCGTAGTCCCAAAATCCTCGGGGGGTTGGAGGGCGATTCTCAACCTGAAACGCCTGAACCGCTACCTAGTATACAGGCGGTTCAAGATGGCGTCCCTGAAATCAATTCTGCAGGGCATTCGGAAGGGGGATTACGTGGCCTCAGTAGATTTGACGGAGGCCTATCTCCACGTCCTCATCCTTCAGTCTCACCGGCGTTATCTCAGGTTCTCTCACCGGGGCAGGCATTACCAGTACCGGGCTCTCCCGTTTGGTCTGGCCTCAGCTCCGCGGACGTTCACCAAGGTCCTGGCAGCACTGGCGGCTTACCTGCGCTCCATCCCGGTGAGACTTCAGTGCTACTTGGACAACGTCCTCGTTCAGGCGGAGTCCCTTCCCAGAGCCACGTCAGATCTTCGGCTGACGATCCGTTGGCTTCAGGCGTTGGGGTTTTCCGTGAACTTTCCCAAGAGCCACCTGTCCCCATCCAGGCAGATCCTACACCTAGGGACAGTGATAGACTCAGAGTCAGGGAGGGTCCGCCTATCCCCAGACCGCTTGTCCAGCCTACGCCAGCTGGTCTCCTCCGTACGAAAAAGAAGGTCTGTTTCCATCTTGACCTTGTCTCAACTCCTGGGGAAGATGGTCTCTTGTATAGGGATAGTGCCCTGGGCCCGGCTCCACCTGCGACCTCTCCAGTGGGCCTTGATCCCAGTCCAGAGAAGGATGATGAGCAACTCCTTGCGGCCAGTTCCTCTGCCAGCGGAGGTGAGACTCTCTTTTCGGTGGTGGTTGTCCCCAGCACTGCAACAGGGGGCTTGCTTTTGGGAGCCCGAGAGAGTCACAGTGACGACGGATGCCAGCCTCTTTGGCTGGGGGGCCATGATGGACTCCGACATGACCCGGGACGTTGGTCTGCCTCGGATCTCCGCCACAACATCAATTGGCTAGAGCTGAAAGCCGCACAACTTGCCCTTCGGACTTTTCGTCATCACCTGCGGGGGCGCCATGTGCTCCTGCTCACGGACAATGTGGCGACGAAGGCACATATCAATCGCCAGGGGGGCACCCACTCCCGTTCACTCTGGCGAGAGGCGCAGCTGTTGGGCTTGTGGGCGGAGAGACACTTAGCTTCCATAGTGGTGGAGCACATCTCAGGAGTGTCCAATCTTCAGGCGGATTGGCTGAGTCGCACAACCCTGGACGATGGCGAGTGGCAACTGGGCCCGGAGTTGTTTCGGAAGATATGCAGCAGATTCGGCACGCCCCGGGTGGATCTGTTCGCCTCCCCCGACAACACGCAGCTGCCCCGGTTCTTTACCCGGTTCCAGTCTCCGTCGGCAGAAGGAGCGGATGCACTCAGGAGCCGGTGGCCCCCGGGCCTTCTTTATGCCTTTCCTCCCCTTCCCCTCGTTCCCCGTACGATAGGGAAGATAGTCACAGAGAGGGCTCTCGTTATCCTGTTAGCCCCGTACTGGCCGAGGAGACCCTGGTTCGCGGACCTGGTCCAGCTGTCGGTAGCAGACCCCTGGAGGATTCCCCCGGGGGAGGTCGTTCTGAGTCAGGGGGCTTTACATCACCCAGGGCCTCAGTGGCTTCATCTGACCGCTTGGCTCTTGAACGGGGGATCCTGAGGGGGCAGAGACTATCGCCACCTTAGAGGCGTCTAGGAGGCCGTCCACGGTTAGGATTTACAATGCCACATGGAAGGCGTTTGCGAAGTGGTGTGTTCCCTTGGAGTTGGATCCCTCTAGGGCTACCGTCCCGAACGTGTTGGAGTTCCTCCAGAGGGGGTTGGAGGACGGTTTGTCGCATAATACGCTCTGACGTCAAGTGGCGGCTTTGGCCACCATTCTGGGGGGGGAGGGTTCCCCCACCCTTTCCCGTTCTCCTCTGATTAAGCGTTTTCTGAAGGGGGCGGCTAACATCCGTCCGCCTCCGGTTCATACATTTCCGACCTGGGATCTGACCCTGGTTCTCCAGGCTCTGACGAGCTCCCCGTTCGAACCACTTAGGACGGTACACATGCGTCTGCTTACCCTTAAGGTGGTGTTTTTAGTGGCCATTACATCGGCCAGGCGCATTTCGGAGTTGGGGGCCCTTTCTTCCCGCAGTGACCTGTGTGTAATACACCAGGACAGGGTGGTCCTTTGTTTGGATCCTTCGTTCATTCCGAAGGTGAATTCACAGTTTCACAGGGCCCAGGAGGTCGTGCTCCCAAATTTTTGTCCCAACCCTTCGAGGGAGCAGGAGTTGGTGTGGCATAAGCTGGATGTTCGCCGGGCTGTTCGCATATACCTAAAGCGAACTGAGGGCATTAGGAGGACCGAGGCGTTATTTGTTTCCTTTCATCCAGGCTCGTTAGGACGCAAGGTGTCTTCTTCCACCATCGGAAGATGGATTAGGCTGGCCATAGTTGAGGCTTACGGGGCTTCTGGGAAGACCCCCCCATCAGGGATCACTGCTCACTCCACCCCCAGTGCCGCTACCTCTGCGGCCTGGGCCACCAGGGCGCCCTTCGAGGATATTTGTAGGGCGGCTGCCTGGGCCTCTCCCTCGCCTTTTATTAGGCACTATCGTTTGGATGCTTATGCCTCGGCTGAGGCATCTTTTGGACGGAGGGTCCTTCAGAGGGTGGTGGCCGATTCCTCACCTGGGACCCAGTCTGCCCGCCCGGGGACGTAGCGTGGGTATGTCCCTTCTGTGACCCCTCCCTCCACTCTACTGGAAAAAGAACGTTGGTCTTACCTGAACGTTTTTTTCAGGAGATGTGGAGGGAGGGGTCACATTCCCGCCCTAGTTAGTTAGACAGGGTCCGGGAGGTGTAGAATCGGGAGGCCCCGGGGGGGCTTGTCCTTGTTTGTGTTTAACTTGCAGGTGCTGGCCGTGACATCGCGGAAACTGGGAACCAACGGGAGAAGGAGAAGGTTAAGAAGTTTTCTCTCAGTCAAATGGACCAATCAGGCTGTGTTAACCCTTCTGTGACCCCTCCCTCCACATCTCCTGAAAAAAACGTTCAGGTAAGACCAACGTTCTTTTACTTTCAAGGTTGATCAAATCATTCTAATGATTAAATTTGCACATTTTATATGTTAGGATTCTTTGCTATTGTGAAGTTATTATGCTTTTTTAAATATAGAAGTTAACAAGCAATAGCTAGAGAAAAGAAATGTTTTTTATTTGTTAACTTTACTAACTTGGGAAAAAATAATGAAACAAGCTTTTGGTGATACAAACTATCCTTCAGATGTAGTGATTATATACTTAATATATGCATGGAGTGGTGAGGAAGAGACAACTACAAAGAAAAACATTAAAATGTTGACAAGATCCAAGTTGAAAAGTTAAAAATTAACTTTTAAAAGTATGATTTCAAATTTACTTTTTTAATAAGAACAGGGAAATACAAATTTGCCACTTTTTACTTTATTGGAAAACATTTTATAGCTGGGAACCCAAATTGCTTAATACTTTTATTAAAAGCTTTGTATGGTCAGTTGATATATGTGGACAATGCACCCTTTCTTAGCTTGGGCAGCTTTCCTTGGACAGTTTCCAGAGGTTTCCAGAAAGGTGACTCGTGACATGCACTACTGTAGAAGAGAGAGATGTGTATGTCAGGCTCAGGCTTCTATTTTGATAATGCACAAGGTATCTTGTAAATTGTATTTTCCATATTCATTATCCATTGTTTTAAGTACCTTACAAAGCTAATAATCTCTTTTACCTCATTACTTTTTCTTCATTGAAAAAAAAAAAGGATTTTCATTGTCGTATTGGTTATAACTGTTTTTCTTTATTCCTGAAAAATATGTGAAATACTAAAAAAGCAGTGTATAATAAAACATATGTATGTTACTGAACAACTACATTTAATGTAATTCTTTTTAAGATCATGTGCATCTATCTGCTCAAATCACAGGACTGAATTTCATTGGGGACACTGTTTTCTGCAGAAGGTCCCAAGTTTAATCTCTAAATTTAATCTCTAAGGAAGACCCAGGAGATAGCTGCTGCTGCTGCTGCTGCAAGGAAGCTTTCCTTAATTGTACTTTAGAACAGAGATCCATGATCTTTACACACATCATGTCAAGTCAAATTTATGAAAAATGTCAGGTGCCAAAAGTTTTCAGCATATCCTTAAGAATTTCACTCTATTTCTGTCATAGAATATATAATACTAAGAAACAATAAAATACACTTCTAAAGGGAAAATAATATGCAACTATTGCTATACATGTACATTACATTCCAAGCTGCTTCCCGTGCCTTGAAAAATTAATAATACCAAGGAGAATATATGATTTTCCTGTAGCTCGGCGGGAGGGGCTACAGTTGGGTTTAGTCACAGCCTGATTGGTCCAGAGACTGAGGGAATTTTCTTAAAGACACCATCCTTCCCTACTGGCTCCCAGTTTCCTCTCAGTCTCTGGTCCAAGCACTAGTTTTTGGCTCCTTGAGGTACTGATAGTTATTATATTAATTCAATTAATTGGGTATTCTAAATTCTTAAATTATCGGACTGCCAGCCATCGAGTCTGCTAGTCAGTCTCATAAGGATGCAGGGCTTCCTGGTCCTTGCCTCTGGGCCTGAGGGGGCTTTGCCCAACTCCTGGGTTTGCAGGGGTGACGGGCTCCCATTGCAGCTGAAATTCCTAGAGGCTCCAGGGTTAACTATTGGCATCAGGTAGGACCTGCAGTTGTGAATTGCGCTGCTGGGATTGCCTCGCCGCAACTTAAAGCCTGCTGTGGTCTTAACAGCCTTGCCACGGCTGAGAAAGTTTCATCACGTCGCCCTACCCTTGCTGCGTTTTTAAAGCAACTGGCTTGAAATACTTGCAGCATTTCCTGAGGCTTGGAAGCCTCTGCAGCGAAGGCAATCAAAGAGGAGAGCAGAGCAAACGGCTTTGGCTCGCTGGGAGGCCATTGCCTCAGAGCCATTTCACCGGGCAGCTGCCATTTTGGATCACCACGAGGCATGGTGGCCATTTTGGAGCGACCTCGTGGTGGTGGCAGATATATACAACTGAGGCCTACATCGCAGCCACACATCGAGGCCGGAAGGACTCTATTCAGCCCACATCGTGGCCAGATATCGAGGCTGGGAGGCTCTGACTTGACTCCCATGAGAACCAGTCACGTGAGTGAGGCATGGCCTCTACAAGTACTGGGTCAGCGCAGGCCCCTGAAGGGAGCATTGAAAATGGGAGAGAGAAAGGCTACGGCAGGCTGTGAACTAGGGCAGCGGCTTCTAGGCCATCTGCAGATCAGTGCCCCTCTAGAGCTACAGTGAGGGATGAACTTCGAAGACAAAAGGCCTTGGAGAAACGAGTGGCCAGAGCTGAGAAACAATCTCACCCTGTTAAGCCCGAATCTCCAGACAGATCCAGGTCTCCTGTGAGGCCCATTCTTCAGCCCTCTTCTTCCCCTCCTAGGGGCTTCAGTCCTTCCTCTCCCTCTGTGTCCCCGGCTAGACTTTGCAGGCAGGTGATCTCATCTTCCCCTCCTATCTCCCCTAGATCATTTAGGGTTGGGGGTGGCGAACCTTCGGAAAGGGGATCTGGGGATTATCTACCCTTCTCTCATCTAGCCCCCAGGGTCCAGCTCCCATGCGACCCTCAGAGGATGATCTGAGGATTTGGACCTCCTGCCTGAGAGCATCAGAAGGCTCATCTCCTCTGCAATCTCTAGAGACATTGCCTCAGGATTAGACCAAAGGGACCGTTCCTCCCAAAGGGCGTCTAGATATCATGCTGACAATAGACATCATAGGTCTCCTTCTTCGGACCAGGGTCAGCCTAGGGCCCATTCTCCATCAGTGGTCAGCGAGGCCTCAGCACTGGGGGAGGGTACTCATCCAGAATTAGGCTTCTCGGACGACGAGGATACTATTCCTCCAGACTCCCAGGCCTTTCCAGGCCTCTTTACACCACCGTCCTTCAAGCCCCTCTTACATAAGGCCAAGAAGGCTACTCAGATTGGCACCGCCAGTGTCTCAACACAGGGACCCAAATCTAGCTATGGTCATCAATCCCAAAACAGATAAGGAGGAGGTTCCAGCCTCTCCTCTCTTCCTGGAGGTGGTTCAGAACCAGTGGGCCCGACCATTCTCCTTGTCCAACCCTGGGAGTAATGACCGCCACTGCTACAATATAGAGCAGGCTTTTTCAAAGGTCCTTCAATTGCCAACCGTGGATACCCCCATTGCACTCCTGGCCAATGCCTCCACCGTCATTTCCAGTGATGTGGCGGATAAATTGAAGCCCAAGGATAAACGAGCGGAGCTCACATTATGCAAAAATTTTACTGCTTCCACCTGGGCGATTAAATCAGCGGCCGCAGCTTCCTATTTTAACCAAACAACCGTCATGTGGCTTTGCCAGCTACAGGATCGCATTCCAATCCAAGATGAACGTGTCCATCAAGACCTGGCTAAAATTATTGCGGCCACACAATTTTCTGCAGATGCCACTCTAGATTCCATCAAGTTTGCATCCAGGGCGCTGTCCACGTCAGTCACTTCTAGACATCTCTTGTGCCTTCGCAACTGGCAAATGGACAACAAGTCCAAATGGGGATTGGCTGCAGCTCCTTTCACCGATCCCAATCTTTTCGGGGAATCTGTTGACCCGATCCTCCCCATCAGGCCAACTGGCTGAGTTGGGTGACGGATGATCACGGCGAGTGGCAACTGCTTCCAGAGCTCTTCCACAAGATTTGCCACCACTTCAGCAACCCGTTGGTGGACTTATTCGCAAGCCCGACCAATGCCCAACTGCCCCGGTTCTTCTCCCGCTTCCCAGTGCGCAATGCAGAAGGGGCGGATGCGCTCAGAAGTCCATGGCCTTTGTGCCTCCTTTATGCCTTTACCCCTCTTCCTCTGATCCAGGGGACCCTGAGAAAGGTAATGATGGAGAGGGCACACATCATCCTAGTAGCCCCATATTGGCCAAGATGGCCTTGGTTTGCAGACCTTCTTCAGCTGTCCATCTCTTCCCCATGGAGGATTCCTCAGGAGGAGATCGCCTTGTGCCAGGGGGTCCTCTTTCATCTGGAGCCCCAGTGGCTCTAACTGACCACCTGACACTTGAGCGGTGCCTCCTGAGAGAGGCACATCTCTTGGCCAAGGTTATCTCCACCATCAAAGCAGCCAGGCAACCGTCAACAACACGGATATATAATTCCACATGGTCGGCGTTCGCCTCCTGGTGTGAGGGAGTCAATCTCTCTCCGGCTCATGCCAGTGGCCCAGGTCCTTGAGTTCCTTCAACATGGCCTAGATGTCGGCCTCTCCCATAACACCCTACATAGGCAGGTGGCTGCCCTCTCCTCCATTCTGGCAGGGGATGGTTGTTTTTCTTTGTCCCAGGTTCCCTTAGTAAAATGGTTCCTCAGAGGGGTAGTGAACTTGCGTCCCCCTCCTATCCATCATTTTCTGACGTGGGACCTCTCTACAGTGCTCAAGGCCCTCACGGGCACCCCCTTTGAACCACTTAGGACAGTTCAGCTCAGATTCCTCACCTTGAAGGTAACCTTTCTCGTCGCCGTTAGCTCGGCTCGACGCATATCAGAGTTGGGAGCATTGTCGTCCAAGGACAACCTTTGCCAATTCCACCAAGACAGGGTCGTCCTTAGATTAGATCCAACCTTCATCCCAAAGGTCAACTCCCTGTTTCATATGTCACAGGAAATCATACTCCCTAACTTCTGCCCCTCTCCTTTACATGACAGGGAACACCTGTGGCACCGGCTGGATGTACAATGCGCCTTGCGCATCTACCTTAGATGCACATCCTCTTTCTGCCGGCCAAAGGCACTCTTTCTATCCTTTCAGCCCAGCACAATGGGTGCTAGAGTTTCGTCTACCATCATTGGTAGATGGTTGAGACAGGCCATTAGTGAGGCATATTTAGCCTCAGGGAAGACTCCTCCCCAAGGGATAATGGCCCATTCAACCCGAAGTGCCACTACCACGGCTGTGTGGGCCACTAGGGCTCCCCTGGAGGACATTTGCAGGGTAACCACCTGGGCCTCCCCAATGCCCTTTATCCGCCACTATTGTTTGGAGCGTTTCGCCTCGGCGGATGCATCTTTCGGGTGTCGAGTTCTTCAGCAGGTGGCGACCTCCCCTCTCCCGGGGTCTTCATCCCACCCTGGGATTTAGCTTGGGTATGTCCCAGCTGTAGCCCCTCCCACCGAGCTGCAGGAAATAAACGTTGGTCCTTACCTGAATGTTTCTTTTCTGCAGTGAAGGCAGGAGGGGCTACATCCCGCCCTAGTAAGTTCAGTTAGGCCGGCGAGGGGCGGTCGTGGGATGTATGTATATGTGTCTCTGGTTGTTTTGCCTTACATAAGATTACAGCTTCTCCATTGACCTCGAGGAAACTGGGAGCCAGTAGGGAAGGATGGTGTCTTTAAGAAAATTCCCTCAGTCTCTGGACCAATCAGGCTGTGACTAAACCCAGCTGTAGCCCCTCCCACCTTCACTGCAGAAAAGAAACGTTCAGGTAAGGACCAATGTTCTTTTAGTTATTAATAATATTGATTTACATTAAATATGCTTGACACTAGCTCTCCACCAGTATGTAGTACTACTTACTGCATTTTTAAGTCAGCAATTTAATCATGTTGCTTAACAAGAGCACTTAGGGATTGTGAGTTGCACAAAGTTCAGCTCAAGGCCAAATTACAGTGGCGGATTAAGGCTCACTGGTGCCCTAAGCACTGACAAATCTTAGTGCCCCCCTCCTTTGTACATGCTGTACAAATCTCCATTGTTTTTCTTTCTTTCTCAAATTTGTGGTGCCCCCTTGGGCCTGGTGCCCTAAGCAAGTGCTTAGTCTGTTTAATGGTTAATACGCCACTGCCAAATTAGTATATATTCTACAGTGATCCTAAGTGCGTACCCGCTTTAATATACCCGTCTTCCTTCCTGTGGACTTTTTTTTAAAAAAAAATAGACATTCCTTGAATTCTTCAATCTTATAAACTCTTGACAATTTATGAAGATGACTGGGTTGTGGTTTTTTTTTTTTTTTTTTTTTGACAAATGTTTTTATTCATGCCAGCAATTTAGCCTAATGTTCTGGGAGTTGTGGGTGTTAGAGAACAGAACAAATTTCCATATTGACTAATTTGATCTCACACTTTAGATTTAAATGAAAGTATTGAGGGGGGGTTCCCCCCTCCTTTTGACTGTCTTTATATGGCAGATCCTTTGCCCTTCCCCCATGTCAAGAATGACTATGAAGTGTGGATCAATTTCCATTTTGAATTCATTATATATGGAAATGCTGGTGTCCAAAATAGCTGGCAGTATTGAATTTTTGACCACGGAATCTATGCTTTTTAAGTAATTAAATTCTGATCTTGGGGTAGAAGACAATGTGTAGCAAGAACCAGTCTTTTCTGTTTATCTGCTTGTAAACCTTGTTAGGTTTGTTTTCAGTCAGTCTGTTACCTGAGGTTATATACAGTTCCAGTGTTTGGACACTTTTGACATTTGAATTGTGTGGCCATTTAACTGAACAAGGACTGCAGTATAGTTTTCTGGTTTTTATTTCTTCACAAAGTGACCCTCTCTCTACAATGATTAAAAGATTTATTAACTAATGTCATAGAGTGTGCTGAACAGTCTGCTATAAAGAGGGCTCTGGATGCAGAGATGCTTTATCACCTTCTCTGATTGCTTGTATGTTACAGCTAATAGGGAGAAGATGTTTTGATACAGCAGACTGTAATTTTTTTTTAAAAAAAACCACACAACAATTTGTTTTTTTAAAAAATGTACTATTCCTTTTCTTTTTGTAATAAGTTTTTATTTTATTTTATAACATAAAAATTCCAACTTCAATTGAACAGTGTGTTGTCTGGGTACAAGTTATTTTAGGAAATAATAAAGTGTTTACAACAATATTCATTGCATTACCCGGTTTCCCCGAAAATAAGACCTCCCTGGATAATAAGCCCAATCGGGCTTTTGAGCGCATGCGCTAAAATAAGCCCTCCCCAGGAATTGCAACACAGAAGCAGCCATGAGGTGACCATGCTCGCCGCCTCCTGCACCTCAAAAATAATAAGGCCTCCCTGAAAATAAGGCCAAGTGCTTAAATCTTTATTATGGTCAAAGACCAGCAATACACATTACTTTTTACAATATGTTAAAAAGTACTGACATTAAGATATAATTAAAAAGTGTTGACGTTAAAAGTGGAAAATAACATACATGTTCTCAATTGTTCAGGTCACTCCCTGGTTTACCTGGGTGCAAAGCCGTTAAGTATGGGAGCAAATACAATGGTCCAGAAATTGTTAGAGATATGTCCAAATAATTGATACAAGATGACAACTATACTTCTGTAGCCAATTTTTTTCTTATGGACATTGCAGCAGCACAGAACTTTGCCATTGCATACAAGGTAGCCGGTTTTGTGTCCTGGAGGAGAAAGCCTAGGTAAAAATTGTCCTCCCTGGCAATCTCTCTAATAAGGGCAGAATATGTGCAGACCTACAAGCTCTGTATAGCTCACAGTATAATAGAACATGTGAGGTATCTTCCACTTCTCCTTTATCACATACAAACCCGTTCTGCTGTAGATGTTCTTATACCTGCCCTGGAGGAGTGCTGAAGGAAGAATGTTAAATCTGGCTCTGAAGAAAGCTATTCTTTGTTTTGGGAAGATCAGGTCATTTAGATAGCTTGCCGATTCCCACATACCCTACTGTGGAGAGGTAACCTATTTAGTTCTTGGAACTCCATGTCCTTCATTCTATTGATTACTACTTGCTTTGCTTGATCAAAGCCTAGGGACATTAAGAATAGGTGAGAGCCCATAAGAGCCCAGTTTGTGATCAATTGCCTATTTCCGGGGGGGGGGGGGGGAATTGTCAGTCAACACTAGTGGGGACAGTCCCTCTGGAAAGAAATGCATTTTAAGCCAATGAATGATCATCATCTTCCAGGCTCTTACTTAAATTTGAGACATGCCTCTCTTAATTCTTAACTTGGCATTTGGAGTTCCTTTGGGTGCAGCTAAGATGGCTCGCAGGAATTTGGTTTGTATGGTTTCTAGCAAGTCTTTCTTTGCAAGGATTCCTGTTTGTGCCCCATATAGAATTTGTGCCATGTTTTGGCCTCAAAAAATTTTAAGGCAGCAGGTACTAATTGCCCTCCACTTGTGTAAAAGAAATGTTTAATTGCATTTGAGGACCTATTGGCTGCTTGCAATGTGTGATCCAGGTGTGCCTTCCATGTCCCTTGCGAGTGGAAAACCACCCCAAGGTGCCTACATGTTCTAACCTGTTCCAAACTATGTCCTTCTATTTTCCAGGAGTATTGGCTTGGTCTGTTAGCAAAAACTAAATTTTTTGATTTATCAAAGTTAAGGATCAGCTTGTTTTGCATGCAATAGCCGAGTGTTGCCCTAATTGCTCTCTTCAGTCCTATAGGAGATTGTGAAATAATAGTGGCATCATCAGCATATAGGAGAATTGGAATTTTGCATTGTGCTAGGTTAGGAGGATGGAGATCAGGGTTCTGTAAGTGATCAATTAGGGTATTAATATAGAAGTTAAAGAGGGAGGGGGACAGGATGCAACCCAGCCATACCCCTTTTTGTACCCTTACTGGGCCGGTTAAACTCCCTTGGGGATTGCACCTCACTTTCAAGGTGGAATTGGCATACAATTCAAAAGAAAATAAGACCCTGTCTTATTTTGGGGGGGAAACACAATAGTATCAATTATACTAATATTAGTAACAGTAATAATCATATCATTTGTTTAACCAATTTAACATATCTTCCTTATATTGCTGATCCTTTCATGTATTTGCCTATTTCTAGCTCCTGTTTTTGTCAGCTAGCCATTGATAAAATAAGTCCCAAGTCAAAAAATATTCAGTTTCTTTCTTTTCCTTAATTATAAGTACTAGCTTGTCCATTTCTGCACATCCTAATATTTTTCTAATCACATCTTCATCTGCTGGGATCTCTTCACTTTCCATTGTTTTGCTAATACTATTCTTGCTGTAGTTAATACATGTAAAATCAGATATACATTCCCTTTATTATACTTGTCTGGTAAAATGCCCAGCAAAAATGTCTCTGATTTCAAGTCTATATGTTGTTTTATCATTTTTTCCAGCCATGTATGTATTTTTGTCCAATATTTTTTCGCTTTGTGATATGTCCACCACGTATGATAGCATGAACCAGGTGTCTGGTGATGTTTCCAACATTTTGCAGAATTATCCTTAAACATCTTTGCTAATCTTGCGGGCGGAAAATGCCATCTACAGTATAAAAGATTTTATAAAGATTTTTTTTCTATGCAGTAGACATTGTTAATTTATAATTTCTGTCCCACTATTTCTGCCATAGATCTAACTCAATTGAATGGCCAAAGTTTTAGTCCATACTATCATTGTAATGAAAGATGATGAACATCTCCCATCTTAATACTCAACAAATAAATATATATTTTCTTCATTAATTTTTCATCTGTTCCTGTTAATATTTGATCTAATTCTGTTAATTCTTTATTTAAACCATATATTTTAACATTATTCTCATATCTAGAACAGTGATTCCCAAAGTGTGCGCCGTGGCTCCCTGGGGAGCCGCGCTATCGTCATAAGGGCGCCGCGAAATACCTGCGCTGGGCGCCCGCTTCCCTCCCTCCTCTCGGGCTTTGGAGGGAAGCTTCTGCAAAAGCCCGGGCATGACAAGTCTCCCAGGCTGAAATTTGCCGAGCTGTACGCGCGCGCCTGTTTTCCACGGTGTGGAGCAGCGGCGAGATTCTGGGCTGCGAGCGATGATTCCGGGGGGCATCAGTGGGGGGGGCAGGGTCCCCCTCGCATTCCTCATCTTCCCGGATGGCCCCTGGAATCATCGCTCGCTGCGCAGAATCTCGCCGCTGCTCCACGCCGTGGAAAACAGGCGCGCGCGTACAGCTCGGCAAATTTCAGCCTGGGAGACTTGTCATGCCCGGGCTTTTGCAGAAGCTTCCCTCCGAAGCGTTCCGAGGGAGGGCTGTAAACGAGGGAGGGCTGTAAAGAGAAAGATAGACAGAGAGACACACACAGAGTGAGTGATTAAGTGAATGAGTGAGAGACAGACATACCCACATACACAGAGTGACAGAGAGAGAGGAAGGGAGGGGAGAGAGACAGAGGGAGACACACACACACACACACACACACACACACACAGAGTGAGTGAGAGACAGACAGACAGACACACACACACACACACACACACAGAGTGACAGAGATGGGGGAAGGAGGAGAGAGAGACAGAGATACAGAGAGAGAGAGAGACAGATAGACACCCAGAGAAAATGACAGAGGGAGACAGAGAGGGAGGGAGGGAGAGAGAGACAAAGAGCCAGAGAGAGAGAGAGAAAGAAAAAGAAAAAAAGAAAGTGGGAGAGAGAGATGAAAGAAAGAAAGAAAAACAACATATGACCACAATTGAGCCCAAAATTTTGGTTGCTAAGCAAGAGCGGCTCTCCAAATAAATTTCAATCGTGGTTTTGGCGAGATTTGGCTCAGTTGAAAAAAAAGGTTGCCCACCACTGGGCTAGTGTGGTGGTTAAGTTACTTTTCAAAAGCTATTTTTCTGATCCAAGATTTGAGAAGTTGTGCAGCGAACAACAAGCCCATCCATCCCATTAATAATTTTAAATCATTAAACGATGTTCAATAAATTGTGAATTTAAAGCTCGTGTTTAATTTATTTTTCAATTAACCTAACCTTAACTAACTAAAAAGTAGATTTCCAAATCCTTAAAAAGTCAAAAATTAAAAAAAATCGGATGTACCTATTAAGGGAGCCGCGGAAAAAATCCGAAGTGTTATGGGAGCCGCAAACCGAAAAAGATTGGGAACCTCTGATCTAGAATGTATCCGCACATATGACCACCATGTTCTCTCAATCCCTTTATCACTCAATTCCTGTTTAGTTTTATGTTCCCCTTTTTTTCATTTAAAATATGTTTATATCTGGTAACATTTTCTATATCAATAACATTTGGATAAATCAGTGCCTCCATTGTTGAAAGTCAGACCGGTATTTTCAAATAGTGTTCTTTAATTTTCTCGGAAACTGATAATAGTGCATTCCTAACATAGTGTCTTTGGAAGTAGCAAAAAATGCACTATTCCTGAAGAGATATAATTGGTCAAGAACATTGAAAAGAACAATTTATGTTCAGGATAAATTATTTTTAATTGTAACATGGGAATAATCTCACAAAGATTGCTTTCCAAGTATTTCTGAATTTAAAAAGAATATTCACAGACTACGTAAATTAATATCAATTACAAAAAAGCAGATAGGGTCTTCAGATCATTGGCCTATAACTGTGATGGTGAACCTATGGCAGAGCCCTCTGTGGGCACGTGCGCCATTGCACCTGGTCTTCAGGTTTCTGGCACACTGGCACACTGGTCTTCGGTTTTCCGGTGCTCTAGTGTACGTATGAATGTGCACACGTGCATTTCGGTTTGGGCACTCGGTGCCAAAAAGATTTGCCATCACTTGCCTATAACTTTAAGAGTACCATGGGAAGGAGGGTTTATCCTAATGTGGCCAGTCATTTGTCAGATAGAAAGTTGATGTTATTCTTTGCAATCTGCTCAGTAAGTTCCATTTTCTTCCACATTTGGTTTTGCCTTTCCTTTTTCTGAACAAGTTCTTGCATTTCCAAATTATATAGCTGCTTGCTTGCTTGCTTGTTCGTTCGTTCATTCATTCATTCATTCATTCATTCTCCTGTTTCAAATACAGGCTAGCAATTAAAAACAGAGTTGTTTTTTTTAAAAAAAGAAGTAACCAGAATTAGTACTAACAAAGTGCTAACAAACTTCCCCTAGCCAATACAATGGGTGGTGGGGATTACCCTTTGTATCAGGACCCTAGATCCATTGGCAAAAGTAAATTTTTAAGGGTTGAAAACATTTACCTTTTTTTTTCTGGGAAGGCTTAAGGCATTTATGTCGTGTTCCTAAGAATAAAGACAATGTTGATATGCAAAATATCCGTTCCATTTAATTAAAAATAATAATATCTAAAAAGTGAAGAAAGGAGCTTGCCTGTTAAGAGAAGAATGTCATCTTTTCAAAGTAGGACAGCTCAGGAAACAGACACTGTAAGGACAATTGGAACTTTATTTTATTGTTGTAGGGTAGAATAACAGAATCGTGAAAGATTGCCAGTCTCCACATGCTCACAACTTACAGAAGGTGAGTTCTGATGTTCCCTCCATTCCCAGAGTTGAGATGTCATTTCCTGCTCTTTTATCTGCTAGCAATTCTCACGTAACTTTGCCAGCTTTATCTCTGCTCTCCTCTGTACCACATTCTCCATCAGAATCAGTCTCTCTTCTTCAACCTTAATAGAAAAAAACAACCAGATGATTATAAATGAAAAGCCATCTAGTTAATTTGCAGGATAATTTGGAAGGGTCAATAACCTTGAGGCCAGTTTTGTAGGTGGCTGGGCAAAAGGTAAAAACTTAGTGAAAAGCCACATCAAATCCCCCACCTCAGTCTTGACCCTATCTTGCCCGTGCAGGTTGTAGCACCTTTCTATGTAGCTTCTGCCAGAACCAAATGTTCATTGAAGAAGAGTTGAGCCATCTGTCTCTCTTGCAGAAAATCCAAGATATAAAGGACAATTGGTGCCAGAGTTCTAGAGGGCAGATGTGGGGTTGGTAGCCATCGATAGTCTGAAAGAAAGACATGCCTGTGGAGAAACATATTGAGTTGTTATATCCAAGCTCTGCAAAAGGTTACAGTTCAATCCAATTGTCCTACTGATAAGAGACGTGGCGCACCCAAACCAGTAGTAAAAAAATGAGCAACCCACCTCTGGAATAGACCCTTCAGAAAGGCTGAGGATAGGAGTTTGTAGCACTGTTAGATTGGATTAGGACATTCATATTCAGGTTGAGGTTTCATATTCAGATGTTTAATCTTCAGTGAGATCCATAAACAAATTCTCCTTTGTCTATGATGTGAGAATCAAGAAATATAGCCTATTGATTTATAGATTCAGTAAGCCCTATGGATGATAGCAGGCCCCAGAAGAAAGAGATATGAACCAAAGTTTTCAGCTGGGATGGTTTCAAAATTTACCAGAAATATTTGTAATCCTGCTGAGCCGTTGCTGTGAAATATGTTTTTGCAAAGTATGCACTTGTATGGATACGTTTAAAACAGGAAGAATGAAACTGCTGGAAATGAGGAACTGAAAGTAATGTACACAGGTGTTTAGGGAAAGTGACAGTGAAGTTGTGAAGCGTGTGTGTGGTTAGAAGTAAAGTATAAAGGATAGGGGTCGAGATCAGCTTGGAACCCTTTGATTTATAGCAGTCCTTGAAGGAGCTGCTATGTATCATTGGACCCCATTGCAATGGCTTGTTAATGCAAGTGTATTACTGCTATTATATCTTTTATCCCTTATTCATTCTTATGTTTCAAATTATTAGAAACAATAAACCTCTAATCTTAAAGTAAGAATTATTGCTTATGTTGTTGTCTTTGTTTCCTATTGGAATTTTCCTATGGCAATGATGATAGACAAATTGCTTCACAACAGCCATTTATTTATATGTGCATCTTCCTTTAAGGATAGAGATATTGTAACTTTGCTATGATAATCAATCTGCTGCATATGGGGACATTTTTAAAATATCAGATACTCCGAAAACTTTGTTGTTGAGGATGAAAACAGAAACCACAGACTGTTTCTTCCTTATATATCTTTTACCAGGCAAAGATATCCATGAGAAACTGGTCAGTTCTTCCACTTCGCTGCTATAACTTTGGGGTTCTCTGTTAATGGATTTTTTAAAATATAATTTTTATCGAAGAAATTTTTAACAAGATAAAAACAATACAAATTTTAGAAAAGGAACAAAGAAAGTAAGAAAGGACAGTGAGTAGGTAAGAAAGAAAGATAATAGAGAAATAAAAAAGATTATAAAGAAAAGACTTCTGATCTTTTCAACAGCAATTATAAATGTATTTATATTTTACCATCTTATCTTTAGGATTATATCATATTTTCCTTCTTTCAAAAAAAATTCCTTTCTAATCCTCAAAGCCATAATTCACAAGTTCCTTTTTCTCTTTTTTCAGCCCAAAGTTCATAAAGGATTTCCAGTCATTGATAAATGTAGTTGCTGATCCTTCCATGGTCACACAAGTCAATTTTTCTAGCTGTGTTATTTTCACCTAGCATTCATCCATTATAGATATTTCAGAGTCTTTCCATTTTTGTGCAATAACAAACAATGAATTTTTGTAACTGGATTTGTAAGCCAAGATGTCCTATGTGGAAAATGTTAAAAATGGACTTAAAATGGAAACTAGAAACTTTTCTTCTAGGATTATTAGATCAAGAAGTGGGGAGGGGGGGATGGAACTTTGTTGCTAGACATGCTGACAGCTGAAAGAATTGTATATGCCCAGAAATAGAAATTAATTTCCACAATGAAATAGATTGAAAAAATGATGGGAAAATGATGGGAAAATGGTGAGAATGCAAAGTTGACTGCAGTAAGAAGGGACAAGAATATAAAAAGTTTTGTGGCTACTTGAAAATAATTTTTTGATTTTTTTAAGCATGAAAAAGAGAAAAAAGTGGAATGTTGACTTTGGGTTTTGACAATTAAATGGTTTACTGGAATAGAAATTGCTAGTATATTAGCTTTATTATGTATCTTACTGCCTCCAAAAAGTCAGAAGACTCTGCTTTTTGTTTCTTATTTCTTTTTCCTCCTTTCATCATCCTCTGTCTCCTTTACTTTCCCTTTCTTCCATTGCCTTTATTTCTATTTGCTTTTTATATTACTTTAAAAAAACTGTTAGCAAGATATTTCTTGCAAAGGCCTTTCATTCCTTCTGGAGCCTAAGCAACTTTTTCTAGACCACATTTTTAGGAACAGTGGTTTAGTCGATCAAGTGTTCTCAGATCATGAAATTCAAATTTGGATCCAATCTTTAAAAGGTCCTCTTCCATCCATCAGACATTTAGATTCAGTTGCTATCTTTACACCACCTGGTCTCTATTGGATATTTGGAGAATGAATCAATAATTAGACTTGAAAAGCTATTTCTGCACATGTGCAGAAGCATCCGGGTGGGTGGGCGGAGCCTCCCGCCACTGCTACTACTTGTTCACCTAATCCAGGCCAAACTGGCAGAAACCCACCTCTGATCTATTTCTTTAGGATATGGGGGGTGAGGAGGAGCATCCTTGGCTCCAGGATAAAGCCTGAGAATAGAAGATCATATTCAATATTACATGTTAGTTTATTTGTAGCTTGTTATGTAAGATGGAACATAAGTAATATACAAATTGAAATGGGACAAACATTATGTTTTCCTGGGTACTGCTTGGAGAGTTCAAGCATAGGTTAAATACAGCCAATCTGCCCAGGACTGAATTGAAACTTTAAGCCATGCCTCTGGTGCTGAATTCTTCAGATTTTTTCAATTCAGCTAGCCCAGTGGAGGCACTTTGAGTTTCTCTTCAGTCCTAGGAGATTGCTTGGACTCTCTTCTGCTTTTATTCTTTCCTTCCCCTTTGGATCTTTGGAGCAGGTTTGGTGAGTTTTTTCCCTGTAACTCCCCTGAAATCTCACCAATTCAGCCTCTCCTGTGTCCTGGGCTTGCTCAGGCGCTAGGAGGCTGCAGACAGCTGTTGGAGGAGGTCCGTGGGTCGGAGCGCCGACGTCAGCGTGATCACAGCAATTCCGCTGCAATCTATCTCCCCACTGAGACCTTCGTTACTTCTGATCGCGCTTGCAAAGCAGCTGGCGGTTTACTCGGAGCCCCAAATTTGGGAGTCCCAAATTTGCGGCCGCCATTTCGTTTGCCCTAAAATTACCTCGCAAAATAGCTGCAGCTGCCTGACTGCCTGTCTCTTGCAGATCGCCATCTGGAGCCTTCCTGTCCGGTCATTTCGGCGGGGGTTTTGCCTCATTCTGCATCCAAATTGCTGTGAAGGTGGCAGCGGAGGCTTGTGGCCACACAAGGTTGCACTCAGAAGCAACTGACCTGCGAGGGGTGGTGGGAGCTTCAAAGCTTGCACTGATCTTTGCCTTATAACGAACTGCTGAGCCTTGCTTACTTCTGCCTTCAGTGTCTCTTCGCTAGAGCGCTAAGGCTTTCACAACTGTGAGGTGGTGAGTGAGGGAAGTTCCCTATCCAGGCCTTTTATCCCCACAGCCAGGACATGGCAGACCTGGCCCCTGAGGAGTGACAGGCAGGCCCATCCACCAGCAGGGCCTGTACCAGACAGGCTGGCAAGGCAGCTAAGGAGGCCATCAAGGCAAGCAAGCCCTATTCCAGGCAGGGGACCAAACAGGATTTAGGTCTGGACAGGGATGCTCTCAAGTGCCAGAAGGCCTTGGAAAAGCAGTTCTCCAAGGCCCAACAACAGGCCCATTCTTCCAGGCCGGTTTCCCCTGGCAACCAATCACCCAGGATTCAGCCGGGACATGAACGGGGTGTGAGAAATTGAGGATGAGGTCTAAGAATTTTCTTCTGTGGCTTCCTTCGCCATGGCAGGCTCTCCAGGGGCATCTATGGTTGACTGAGCCGACCTATTTGCTTGTCCATCTGACTCTGAAGAAGAGCCGGTTCAACTGGGCCCTTTTGCACCCCATTAACTGGCCATTCAACCTCCCTTCAGGGACTGCCCTCCAGAAGATTGGGGCCCCGATCTTTCCATTGAGATGCAGGATGCCATAGCCAGGGCCATATCACAGGGGATAGAGGCAGGCATGTTGCAGCGTGCCAAGAGTATGTGCAAAACCTGACTTCCCCTGGTCACAGGACCTTTTCAGGAAGTTTCTCAGGCCCAGCGCCCTCAGTCTCCACATTCCTCTATGGCCAGCAAGGATTCGGACTGGGTGGAGGTCATTGGTCCGGGCCCAGAACCCGAGTTCTCTGTGGATGAGGCTGTTGTGCCTGACAAGCCTGCCTTCTCTGGCCTGTTGAAGCATGCTCATTTTAAGACTCTTTTGAACAAGGCTAAAGCCTCGACCCATTTGGGTACTAGCACCCCAATCCCTGCTCCCGTTCCTGAGGACCGCAGTGAGGGACTCTTTGAGGAACCGGAACCAACACAGGAAATTGTGCCAGTTCCAAAATTGTTTCTTAATGTAATACAAAAGCAATGGGCGCAGCCGGGCACCCTTGCCACCCCCAGTGCTAATGATAAGAAGTTGTACGCTGTAGATGCGAGTCTAGGGGACCTGCTGAAATTGCCTCCAGTGGTCGCGTCAGTGGCGGTGCTCACTTCCTCCTGAGTCCTTCCCCCCAAGCTATTAGAGGGATTCAAGGCGGAGGATAAGAGGGCCAAGAATGCCGGCCACAAAACTCATCAGGCAGCAGCTTGGGGCATTAAGACTTCCATCTCTGCATCTTTTGTGTCCAGGGCGGCCCTATTATTGTTAGGGCAGTTTCTTGCTAAAATTCCGTCGGGGGACACCAAATTGAGGCAGGATGTTAATAAGATAATTGCAGCCACTGAGTGTACAACTGACGCCACTCTGAACGCTGCCAAATTTGCATCTAGGTCTCTGGCCTCTAACGTCACCACCCGACACCTCTTATGGTTCAGACACTGGAATGCGGATATGTGTTCCAAGTGGAAGCTCGCTTCTGCTCCCTTTAAGGGCAGCAAGCTTTTTGGGGAGGCCCTTTATCCTGTCATCATAGAAAACAAGGACAAGAAGAAGGCCTTCAGTCAATAAGAAGTCTGATCGCAAGGGTTCCCAGTCCTACAGGAGGCAGCCCTTTCGGAACACAGAGCAACCATTTACTCTGGTTCCTTCCAACATCCCTTTTCCCAGGGCACAAAAAGGCCCCATGACCGTCAGTCCTTTCATGACAGGGGCCGCCAGCAGGCCTTCTCCAAATGTCCTTATCGCAGGGGGTCTGGCTCCAGAACCTTCAGACAATATAAGTAACTATCATTGGATGACTCCCATCGGAGGGTGTCTGCAGCTGTTCCATGCCAATGGGAGCAGATCATATCAGACCAGTGGGTCCTTCAAATAATACATATAGGTCTGACGTTAGAATTCATATCCACACCTCCTCGATGCTTCATCCGATGCCCAACCCCCTCCTCCCCAGTCAAGAACGCTCTCATGGAACAGGACATCCTTCACCTCAAGGAAATCAGGGCTACACAGCCGGTTCCAACAGGCCAGGAAGGGTCAGGGTTTTATTCCATTCCCTTCCTTGTTCCAAAGAACTCTGGGCGGTGGAGGGGGATATATAGATCTAAAAGAGTTGAACCATTACATAGCTTACAGGAGGTTCAAGATACAGTTCCTTCAGTCAATCCTGGGCTGCATCAGGCCGGGAGATCTCTTAACATCTATAGATCTCAAAGAGGCCTACCTCCAGATCTCCATTCGCAAGGCTCACAGCAAGTTCCTGAGATTCTTTTATGCAAGCCGCCACTACCAGTACAGAGCCTTGCCATTTGGGCTATCATCAGCTCTTCGAACCTTCACGAAGATACTAGCTGCAGTGGTGACCTTCCTAAGATCTTGTCCAGTGCGACTACATTGCTACCTGGACGACATCCTCATCCAGTCATAGTCATGGCAACATGCGGTGCAGGACCTGCAACACACGCTACGAACCCTCCGACAGCACAAGGTTCTCTATCAACAAAGAAAAAAGTCATCTGACACCGACCACCAGGCTGCACTACCTAGGCGCCATCACTGACACCATGAGCTGTCAGATCTCCCTGTCTTTGGAGCGACTGGCAAGCATCAGAGACCAGGTGCTGCAAGTGCAACCGTCATCACAAGCATCGATAGTACAGTTGTCCCAGATCTTGGGGAAAAGGATCTCGTGCCTATCAATAGTGCCATGGGCATGCCTTCATTCCCGACATCTACAATGGCTCTCCTTCTGTACCAGAGGGCAAACCAGAGCAACTCTCAACAACTGGTCCTGCTCTCACCGAAAGTACGCCAGTCCTTCCAGTGGTGGCTGTCTCCTGCTCTGACAAGGGACACCCTCTTCAAGGAGCCGGACTGTCTCACCATTACGACAGACTCCAGCCTCTTTGGCTGGGGTTCTCACTTCCACAACCAGATTGTGCAAGGCAGATGGTCGAAGTCCAAAACAGCACACAGCATCAACTGGTTGGAGCTGAGAGCGGTGCAGCTCACCCTCCTTCACTTCCAAGATGGCATCAGGGGGCATCATGTGAGAATCCTAATGGACAAGGTGGCCACAAAGGTGCACATAAACTGCCAGAGGGCACTCGTTCCAGATCCCTGATGGTGGAGACCAAGCGCCTGGGAAGGTGGGTGGAAAAATACAAGCGGAGCACATCTCCGGGATAAACAACATCCAAGCGGACTGTCTGAGCAGGGCCAGGGTCAATCACTCAGAGTGGCGCCTGCATCCGGACCTGTTTCACCAATTGTTTCTGAGGTTCAGCCGTCCTCTAGTCGACCTATTCGTTACCCCGGAGAACACACACCTTCCCAGATTCTTTGCCAGGTTTCCAACCCCGCTAGCCAAGGGGGTCAACGCTCTTCGGAAGATCCTGTCGGAGGTCCTGCTTGTGGCTCCCTACTGGGCCAGAAGAACCTGGTTTACTGACCTGATGAGTCTCTCCATCAACCCACCTTGGCGGATTCCCCAACATGAGGTCTCTCTCGGCCAAGAGCCCTTCAACATCCAGAGCCCCAGTGGTTACAATTAGCCATGTGGCACTTGAGAGGGACCTCCTAAGTCAGGGTAGTCTTTCCACCAAGGTCATTCATACCATCCAGGCATCCAGGAGGCCTTCTATGACCAGAATATACGATGCCACTTAGAAATCCTTCGACACCTGGTGCAGAGTGCATGGCGTTGAGGCAACTGTGGCCACGATTCCACAAATTTTGGACTATTTACAGGATGGACTTGACCAAGGCTTGGCTCCTAATACTCTCAAATGACAGGTAGCTGCCTTGTCCACAATTCTCACAGTGGACGAACACTCGTCCCTTGGCCATCACCCCATCATCCATAGTTTCCTGTAGGGCGCAACCAACTTGAGGCCCCTGGTTGTCCACAGGTACCCGTCCTGGAATCTCAACTTAATGTTACTGACACTCATTGGCTCACCCTTTGAGCCACTCCAGTCTGCTAGTCTTAAACATCTGATGTTCAAAACCACCTTCTTGATCGCCATCACATCTGCTCGCCGAATTTCTGAAATGGCAGCCCTGTCAATTTGAGAGGACTTATGCCTAATTCAACTTAACAGGGTGGTTCTGCGTTTGGACTTGGCATTTATCCCTAAGATCAACTCCTGGTTTCACCAGGCCCAGGAGATCATCCTCCTGGATTTTTGTCCGCACCCCAAACATCCTAAAGAAAAGAGATGGCACAAGCTAGATGTTCACAGGACATTACGCAAATACATTAAATGCACAGCTGCTTTCCGACATTCCAAGTCACTGTTTGTATCCTTTCAACCTGCTTCCCAGGGCCACAACGTCTCTTCTCCTACATTGGACGTTGGTTGCGGGCCTGTATTACCTACATTCTACAATCCAAACCGGTGCCATGCCATATCACTGCACATTCCACCAGAAGCGCCGCCACCATGGTGGCCTGGACCACTCAGGCACTGATTGAGGAGATTTGCAGGGCAGCGACCTGGACTTCCTTGTCTCCTTTTGTTCGGAACTACAAATTGGACAAATTTGCTTCTGCGGAGGGGGCTTTGGGAGGCAAGTTCTTCAGGGCATTCATGTAAGCGGAGATACCCTGGAGGCTTCTTCTTCCCGCCCTAGTGACATTTAGCTTGGGTATGCCTCATGCTTGGACTCTCCCAGCTGCACCCAGGAAAATGACCATTGGCTTACCTGAAGGGTCATTTTCTGGATGTTGCGAAGGAGAGTCTAACCCCACCCCAGGGTCTTTTGTTGCCGACTTTTGAACTGGACATGTGACTCTTATGCAGACTTTGTATGACCTTGTTCCTGAACTTCTCAGCGTGCAACGTCCACGCCTTCATTGAGAAAAATCTGAAGAACAGTCAGCACCAGAGGCATGGCTTAAAGTTTAAATTCAGTCTTGGGCAGATTGGCTGAATTTAACCCATGCTTGGACTCTCCTTTGCAGCACCCAGAAAACGACCCTTCAGGTAAGCCAATGGTCATTCGATTTGCTGAGGGATTTTGATTTTTGCAGCTATTCCAAATTCTTGTGATCGGTGCATACTTGCACAGGATGGGTTCTCTCTCCAAGAAATGCCTCCATTACTGGAATGAGCTTTTTATCTCAAACAACTCATTATTGAAAATACATAATTTCATAATGTTTCATCTGTTGGATTTTTTTTTTGCACAACAAAAGAATGAAAAGGATCAGAAGACAAGGATTTTAAAGTCTTGAAATTCTGCCTCCTCTTGAGTAGCTCATTTGAAATTATGTTGTTTCTCTAGTAGTTGAGAAAGTAATCTTACGTGTTCTGTAAAATTAGAATTGAACTCTCTATTAAAAAATTACAAAGCTCAGTAAATGCTAATTATCTTTTTAATTCTACATACCTGCTATGATGGTGCAGATTGTAATTTTGCAAAATTTAGCTGCAAATTTTGTATCACTAGATTTCTACCAAATTTGATTTGGTAGAAATCTAGTGATACAAATAGTTCAATTAAAGAAAACCAGATGCCTTTTTTCAACTTAGCAAAAAGCTGGTATTTGTAGGGCCTAGAATTCTTTGACATAGGTCTTGTGTAAAGATGGTTCTTCTGAAAAAAAAATCAGGATATGGTCCAACTACTATATCCAAAACATCAGAAAATATTGCATTCAATAATCTGGAGAATATCATTCATACATAACTAATCCAAAAAATATCACTGTATATTCAAATTTTCATACCTGGTGTCAAAAGCATTAAATATTCATTCTGATCAAATTCCAAATGTTTCTTTAATCCAATTTCATGAATATGTATGCATTTTGTTTCAATAGATCCAAATAATTGTGGCTCGTGATCCATCATGGTTACACTGATCAGGAGTCTATAATCATGCAGTCCTAAAAGAATTATCTCCCTTGGGGGCAAAAAATGTAGGTACAGATATTGGAGGTTTAAAACGGCAAAAACAACAACAACAACCCTTCAAATTGTAATCCAGAAACTCCTTTAATATGGTTAATATTTGAATAGACATGGAAAATTGCCTTATTGCTGGAATCTAGGCTCAAGTTGATTATATTATGACCAAGGAGGGGGCAGTGTTCAACAATAACAAATTCTGCATATATAATTGTATGGGCATTGCATCTATTAAATTGGCACGTGGATCCTTATGGAAAAGATTAGAGAGTTGTACACAGTATATAAACCTGATGATGTACAGAAAATAAGAGGGTAATAAAAAAAGGTTTAATAAGAAAAACTTTGGAAGTTTTTCTTTATTGGGAAGGGATCCTGTGACGTTTCCTGAGGATGAGGCTTTGGAGCAATTTAGGCACTTGCTTGCTTACATGGCCTGAAGTTCTGTTACCTTTTCCTATTTTTCTGGCATAATTTGTCTCATTAACTCATCTCTTAGTTCAAGTCTTTCATGAAACTGATCAATTAGAGCAAGATCATTTGACCCTAATTGTTGGCTCCAACCTAATCTCTAGCAAAAATTGAAAGTCTTGTCATGTATTCCCAAATCTGACTTGTTTAAGTTTACAAATCTCTCAGTTTGCTATTACTGTCCTAGCTAACTCATCAAATGTAGCTCTAAATCTTTGTATAAAGTTCTGATTATTATCCAGCAATGGATCATTACCCTGAATTTGAAAGGAACAGCCCGTTTGGCTTTTCTTCCTTGACTTTGAACAAAAGTCACCCTGCAGCGATTTGTAGGAATTTTTGCTCGCCAACTCACCATATAGATTTCACACTGAGTCATGAAAGTCAGAAATTAATCCTGGGTTCCTTCAAACTTCTCCAGCAAACTTCCATGAGAGAGAGAAAAAAAATTGGCTGGGCTACAGGCTGCTGAGATGTTCCTATCTGATACAAGTGTTGTCCCAACTCTGTACTGTGATGTTATATGGGGTTTTACTCAGTTGCTCTTGCTGCTGTAACAATGCTTCAGTAAGTTGTTCTGCAGACAGTGCAGTGCCTTGAGGATCCATAATCGGAGGCAAGTGCTTCTGATTAGAAAGTAAGGAGGCTTTCAAGATTGATATTAGCCCTTCAAGGTAGATGAGGTCAGGGAACATATACTGCAGGGACTACTACAGATTGATGATGGTGATGCTGTCTATTCAGTTGTCTCTGTGCAGTGTCCCATCTTGTACAGCTTCTTTCAATTGTTTCAATGCTCTGGCTGGTGTCAGCTTCGATGGTGTCTAACTACTGTATTTTGGGACGGTTTGTTTCTTTTTACTGCTAACCATTCTGCGCACAAGTGCTTGATTGCATGGCCTGGCCGAAATAAGTAAGGCGGAATTTTGTGATTTCTGCTACCAAAGATATGTCAGGCTTTATATGCGCCAATACTTGTTTGTTTGTCACCTTTGCTTCTTAGGAATGTGCAAGAGCCTCTTCCAACAGCACAGTTCAAATGAATCCTTGAGCCTCTTGTCTAGTTTCCTCATGGTCCAGCTTTCACAACTGTAGGTAACTATGGGAAATGTGATAGCGTGGACTAATCTCCATTGCCAAGCTGATGTCCTTGCATTTTCCATAATCGATTCATGTTCATAATTGCTGTGAGACCCAGTGCAATTCAACATTTTCTTTCTGAACTGCATTCACTGCTTTGGTTAATCTAGGAAAGTGAATTCTTGCACACATTTGATCTCTTCACTATAAATTGTTATTAATCATTTGTTAAATGTTATGAGTTTGAACTGTTAGGATATAATAACTGAAGGTTAAAAGAGCTTCTCTTTTATGCTATACAGAATCAAGGCAAAGTTATTTTGAGTCTATTTGTCATGCCTCCCTTTTTTCCTGGAGTTGAAATATCATTTAATGTCCTTTTGACTTGCTAATGGTTCTTAGGTACCTTTCCCAACTTTATCTCTGTTTACCTCTTTTGCATCTATAGGCATATTAGGCTCTGTGGTCCCAACCCCCTTCCTCAGCTAGGTGTTACAAACCAACTTCATATACTCTTGAATTAAATTGATTTTCAGAATTCATTTCCATCTCCTTCAAACGTATGGATATGCTCTGTCAAAGAAAAAAGCAGGAAGAATGAAACTGCTTCTTTTTCTTGCATCTCTCAGTCATGTTTAATACTATTATCTGTGATATCATTTTGGAAAAGCTGTGTAAGTTGGGTTGTTCTCAGAATCTTAATTGTTATAGAAAATAAAAAAGGAGCCTTGATTGCTCTTTTTTTTTTTTTGCTACTGATGGCTAATGGAGAGAAAAAGTTATATAAAACAATTATAATGCAGGTTTTTTAAAAATGTAAATAAGGTTTAAAATTCTAATCGACCAAATCCAAAAACCTGGCTCAATAGGAAAACCTTAATTCTTTCTCTAAAGGTGAAGAGAATGGTAATAAAACTTAAATCTCAAGGGTATGTTCCAGAAAGTGTAAGTTGGTAAAAAGGCTTCTTACAACCACTGTGGGACAAAATTAGCTTTCCCAGCTATTATTAACCAACCATTTTCTTTGTGATTTTAAAAAAAGTGTCAAGAAAATAACTAAACTAATAACTGGAACCAATTCGTATAACTGTTATGTTGCCTGCCCTTTGCCGTCATAATTGGTACCAGTTGGATTCGGTGCCTAGATTCAGGTTTTCCCACTCTTACTTAAGCATATTAACCATTAGACTAATCTACCCGTTGTAGGGTGTTATCTATCCTAAATAGAAGTGGTTGTGATCTACTATTTCAGTATTTTTATTTAGGTGAATTAAGCATTTGACCTCTGGAGCAGCTTGAAATAATTTAGGCATGTTTATCTGGACTACCTTTACAATTTACAATTTTTCATGCAACAGTTATACAACCTGTTGCAAGTATTTTCATATGCGTATAATCTCAAGTCTTTTATGGCAGAGGAGGATGCTTTCAGATTACTGTGATAAAATTGTGACCCTATTTATGCCCTGGGTAGATATGAGGAACTGGTCTGATGGAGTATAGCAGAGTGGCAGTTTCCCAGGAAGGAAGGAGCAAATTCCAAGGAGGGGCAGGTGGCAAGACAAGAGACAGTGCTGCCTTGAGCTGTGGACACAAGGCAGAAGAAGAGAATTGGGATAACCACTCCCTAGAACAGGGGTGTCAAACTTACATTATCACGGCAACCACACATGAGGTATTGGGACTTCCCCTCCCCCCTTTGCTAAACAGTGGCCAGCACATGATGCATCTGACTGGTTTAGGTTTTATTAAATTTATTAAATTTATAGACCACCTCCTCTCCCCGCAGGGACTCGGGGCGGTGTACAGACCATTCAAACTGGGAGTTTGACAGCCGTGTCCTAGCAACTCCCAGGACATATCCATTGGGGTGAGATTACTAAAAAGTTAGACTGGCAAGTGTCTGTCTACTGGTGTGAGCAAATAAACAATTGAACTTTGTCTGGATTTATTTATTTAATAACTGTGTGATTCACTTAATAGTAATTCACTTGAAGACCACAGTAAAACAGGTTGTAAAATCAGTCACTTGATGACTGCTTTGTTTAGCAATGGAACTTCCGGTCTCAATTGTTGTGGTATGTTGCATTTATTCCTTGAGTGAAAAATAAAAGTTAACCTATTATTTTACAGAAGAGGCACTATGTCTGTTGTCCCAGAAATATAGATATAAACAACACATCTTTATTCATTGGAGGTGGTTTTTTTTTTTTTTTTTTTTTTTTTTTGTTAATGGTGCTGCTGCATAGTAAAACTTGTGCTTGTTTCCTTGGAAAGTCTGATATGACAATTTAATTCTTTGATAGAGTTCGTCTGTTTGTTTTTTTTAACTGTCTTCCTTGAGGAATATTCCTTAAAAGCTATATTATTTTCTTGCCATGACACGATTTCCAACAAGGGATCCTAATGTAGATCCTTTAAAAGTTCTGTTAAAATATTGATGAAGATTCAGATTTAGACATATATAAATCCTGCTGTAATAAAATGTCTCATTTTATCATCTCTAACCTTGCAGAGAAGTTACAGTCCAATAAACTGATGTCGTTTTTGGGATCTGTTCCAGGCAAACATTTAATCTCCAAGGATGAACAGATTGAAATGAAATTTCTCTCCAAGTGGAACAAATGATGGCAATAATATTCTTGTCTTCCCATGAGCTTACTCATATAGAAAATGTATATATCGCAGGTCAGATAATCTGCCTCTATACCCCCCAAAATTGGTTTGTAGGTTCTGTGAATTCTTCTAAATGAAAAAATGCTTTAAAATTAGGTCAGAAATACTGAATCACAGAAAATGTACATTCTACAATTGCATACTACTCAAATAACTCTTTTTACTTGAATGTTTTATCTCTTCTGCTTGTATACAGATACTATTAATTATTAACACTATGAGTGTAATTTGAGCGGAATGAAGTGTTATTGGTATAAATGGAAATTTAAAATTCAGTGTTTCTATTTTGTAAGGCAGTAGTCTTCGTACGCGCTGTCTTACATTCCATTAAATATGGAGTTTGAAACTTTGGTAGGGATACTATTTCACTTAGCAGCCACACAGATAACAAAAAAGGAAACATTAATAAATGAATTTTAAAAATGAAATAAAGAAACCATCAGACAAATTATACACAGGATTAAATTACATGTAATTAACACTAGTTTGTTGCTGGCACAAGTCCTTTTTTAATTCTTATATTTGTTCCAAATATTCATTAGTTGTTCCATACTACTGAAGCTATAGGTAGGGATATGATAGTGCTATAGCTTGTATTTATCATAATAAAATATTATTTGGAAGGACTTCTAGGACTTCTTTGAATCTAATATTAATTATGTTTCCAACCTGCCAAATTATAGTTTGTTTTAATCCTGGTTGCGTAAGATGAAGTAATCATGGCCTGTTCAATGTGTCTTTTGCTTTTCTACTTTTTTTCTGCACCCCTGTGGATTGGCTAAATTATGGCTGCAATGCAAAATTGCTTTTTTTACACTCATAAATACGCCACCATAAAATTCAGCTGTTAAATAGAAAAAAATATTGTGTCTTGAATCCTTAAATATATTCAGTACAATAATACTTAAAGCCTATTTCAAAATGACTTTAAAATCCCAATGAAGAAAACTTGATAGTTCATAGATCCATGCATTTTGGGGATCGAGGTCCACCTTTAAAACATTCAAGGATATTTTTTTTAAGCATGTAACTAATCCAACACATTGTCCATTCTGGAATTAAAGATTTTGTTAGGGTGTAAAGGTAAAGCATAAGCACTATAAGTCAGAGAACCATAAAACGTCATGTATATGTACAGCTAAAGTAGCAATTAGTAAACCAACAGCAAATTATAATTGCAAACTATGATTTACAACTTTAACTAAATTACGGGCTATTCATTAACTGCCCCAATTTAACATCAAACTAAAAACAAAGCACATACGGTTTAGTGCAATTTATTGAATCTAGTAATCACTCTGGCTTGTTTCCAGAAAAGTGCTGAAAATAAGGTTGGGAATTATGTAACTCATGACTATTGACAGGTAAAAAAATATTTTGTTTGGAGGAATAGTAGTTTCTTTTTAAATATTAATTCTTTTTTGTTTGTTTCATTTCGAGTTCCTCATTTTAATGCTAACTTGAGTACAGGTATGCTCACAATTGGGACCAAAATTTCATTATTAAGCAAGGCACTTATTAAGGGAGTTGTTAAGAAAAGCCCTGCAGTTGTTAAATGAGTCACGTAGTCATTAAGCAATTCCAGATTGCCCCATTGACTTTGCTTGTACAAAGCCAGCTTGGAAGGTCACAAATAGTGATCATATGGCCCCAGGATGCTGCAGTTTTTGTAAATATATTCGGTTGCCATGCGCCCAAATTTTGATCACACAACAGTGAGGATGCAGCAAAGGATTTAAGTGCAAGGACTGCTCATAACTCAGTTTTTACAGTGCCACCGTAACTTCAAAAAGTTGCTAAACAAATGGTTTTAAGTCGCAGATTATATGTATCAGAATGCTAATTGTCTAAAGCAGAAGTGGGGAACTGCAGGTAGTCCTCGACTATGACCACAATTCAGCCCCAATTTTTTTTGTTGCTAAATGAGACATTCGTTAAGTGAATTTTGCCCCATTTTACGACCTTTCTGGGCACAGTTGTTAAGTGAATCACTGCAGTTGTTAAATTAGTAACATGGTTGTTAAGTGAATCTGGCTTTCCCACTGACTTTGCTTGTCAGAAGGTCGCAAAAGATGATCACATGATCCCAGGACACTGCAATGGTAATAAATATGAGCCAGTTGCCAAGGCTCTGAGATTTGATGACGTGACCATGGGGATGCTGCAATGGTCATACAGGTGAAAAATGGTCATAAGTCACTTTTTTCAGTGCTTTTGTAACTTCAAATGGTCACTAAGTGAACTGTTGTAAGTCGAGACTGCTTTATAACTTGTGCACTTCAACTCCCAGAATTGCAGACTTCAACTCCCATGGCTGGCTCAGGAATTCTGGGAGTTGAAGCCCACAAATCATAAAAGGGCCATAGTTCCCCACCCCTGGGCTAACATTTTTTGATTTTTGTCTGTTATGTATGGAATGGAAGAGCAACTGTCTAAAAGAGAGAGAGGCATGTTTTGCTCATTTATTAAGCAGCTTCCACTGAACCGAACTTGATTAATTCTAAGCATGTTTATTCAAAAATATGCGCCACTATAGAGTTTTGTCAGACTTACATTTGGGTGAATTAGTTATCTGCACCTGTGAAAAAATGAGGCAGAAGGAAACAGAATCAATACCCAGAGAGACTCTACATTGTTTAGGACAAACACAGACATATTTCCTCACTGTGGAAATACCTGTTAATATCTGTTCAAATTCAATACTGTATTTGAATGAAATAGTGTTGATCTGTTTTATTTTGCGTAAGAAAGGCTGAAAAATATTAGATTTCTTACATGCTTTAAGTGATGACACGCATGCTTTTATCCTCACAATAAGGAATTGTGTTTTATGGCCTCATTCTCTCACTTCTATCAGAATACAATCCCAAACTAATTAGGCACAGAAAATAAAATATTCCCAGAATGTCCACTCTGGCTTAGTGCCACTGAAAGAACTTGCTCTCATTTTTTGTGGTTCAATTTTCCAGGGCACTATCTAATTCCAGCAGAACTGTGTTTTCATTTTAGTCCACAGCTTCATACTTTTTTTCTCCAATATTATGAGGAAAATAATAATAATTAAAAATATATGGGGAGAATAAAATGGATTCAATTATTTAAATATAACAGATATTATGTAATTGTTATATATGCTGAGTACTGGGATATTAGCTGTGGTGCTGCTTGTGTACAGTCTCCTCTGTTGGCCAGCAGAATCTCTTCCTAAACTCTTAGACTGGTTGCCAGACTGATTTTACAGTCTCCTCAGTTTTCAGTGCTTGGTGATTTAAATCCCAATGCTTTGAGGGCAGGTTTGACAAATATGGATTTGCCTCAGGTTATGGCTATGTGTGTAATGGAATCTCCAGCTAGAATGGGGGAATGAGCGAAAGAATTGCAAGCTGAGATTCTTGTAAACAAGCAAACAACAATAAATAATCAATTCTGATCATCTCATAATGTTGGTCTGAATCTCTGCACCTGATATTAATCTCACTCAACTGACTACATAATCTGGGGAGCTATCAGATAAGGACTTCAGGGATTCTTGGGGAACCTCAGGTCTTCATGGCTTCCTGCTGTGCAAGGAATCCAAGTTTTCCAGTCTCTTCACTCCCTCCCCCCTCTAGCTGGTGCTTTGACCTAGGCTTCCTGAGAAAGCATAAATCACAACCTTAGTCCCCAAACCCTTCTTTTATTTATACAGCTGTAAATTACGGTCATTCACAGTCCGCAAGTCCTCACAAACAGTCTGTGAAGGTTCCGACAAATGTCTACTCAAGTTGCCACAGTCTTTCAGGGGAATGTTGATAACCTTATCTCCCTTGGAATGCTGCCAGAGACCTAATTTCCAAATGCAGAGCAAGGCCAAATTTAGCACAGAGTCAAACAGAACTTTCAAGCTTGAACCGACTAGATGAACTAATTGCTTCCTGCAAAAGCTCACATCCCGTTTGCTCCTCTTTTATGTTTTATGGAAGGGGGTAATCATCTCCAAATCTTACTCCCAAGTCGACCCTGTTTTCTTAATTGTTCTTACTTTCTGGCAGCTCTGCGCATACGCACACTGGAAACAGGCTCCTGCTGTTCTTCTGCCTCACTGATGTCAGACTCCAGAAGCTCCGGAGGCAGCAGTCCTTTTGGAGAAGGGCGGCATATAAATCCAAATAAACAGAAATAAACAGAAACAAACAGCAAATAATTACTAGATGGCCTTGGTCCCCTCTCTGCCTTTGACACAGAGCCCTTGTCCAAGTCTTCCCAGACTCCAGGACTGGCCCACGTTCCTCCCCAACCGCCTCATTGTCCGAATCTGCTGCCAGCTCTATTGGCCGCTGGTGGGCCACAACTTTTTGGGTATCAGGGACAGGTTATGTGGAAAGAGGTTTTTCCACAGACCAGAAGAGATATGTATCGGGTACAGATGTTTGCTTGTTTTGCATGGCCCAGTTTCTGTCATGCTGCGGATCGGTGCCAGTCCACAGACAGGGGGTTGGGTACCCCTGACCTAACAGATCAAGAAATTCCAAAAAGTGCTTCTGGAATTGAATAATAATTTGATCAGTAGTTCCACTAAGCATCTTATACAGATCCCGAGCAGTTTCTGTCTGGTAGTTGGTTGTGGGAACTCATTGTTTTACTTATGGGCTAAGGTTAAATGAAGCAGAAGACATTATGCCTGGTACTTGGTAGAAAGTAAACCCAAAACTGAAGCTGATTAAGGATGGGAAAGAAAAATCACTTTTTCGTTGTTCTGACTCGTCAGTAAAACTATGTTAATAAACTTGCTGAAATTTGGTATAGTATAAACTGGGTGAAGTCTACAGCTGTGCATGTCTTGCAGGATTAATTCAATTTCAATTTCAATTTATTTGATTTGTTAGCCGCTCCCTCTCCACAAGGGACTCGGGGCGGCGTACAATAAAAAGCACATATATATATACATATACACATACACATACACGAAGGAGGTAACAATCATTAAATACATAAAATAATAATAATAAAATTAGCAATTAAAATACCCCAGTTTAAAATTACGGATTTAAGAAGACTGTCAGGAGGCATAAGATGGAACTATGGTTGAGCCAGGCCGGATAATTGAAAAAGGTGGGTCTTGAGTTTTGAACGGAAGGAGCGGAGATCGGAGGTAATCCTAATGTCGAGGGGGAGGTCATTCCAAAGGGCTGGGCCCATCACAGAGAAGGCCCTACTCCTGGGTGTCGCCCTCTGACACTGTTTAGTGGACGGCACCCGGAGAAGTCCCTCTCTGTGCGAGCGGATTGGTCGTAGGGATGTATGGGGCAGGATGCGATCCCGCAGGTATCTAGGTCCTATGCCATGGAGCGCTTTGAAGATGGTGATCAAAACCTTGAAACGCACCCGATAGACCACAGGAAGCCAATGCAGCTCGCGCAGGAGAGGTGTTACATGGGAGTATCTAGTACTCCCCATAATCACCCATGCGGCTGCATTCTGGACCAACTGTAGTCTTCGAGTGCATCTCAAGGGAAGCCCCATGTAGAGAGCATTGCAGTAGTCCAGGCGAGACGTCACCAGCGCATGGGTGACTGTGCGTAAGGCATCCCGGTCCAATAGGGGGCGCAATTGGCGCACCAGGCGGACCTGGTGGAACGCCCCCCTTGCCACGGCTGTTACATGGTCATCCATGGACAGCCAGGCATCCAGGAGGACGCCCAAATTGCGCGCCCGCTCCATGGGGGCCAGTTGCTCGCCCCCGATGGCCAGAGATGGAAGCAACTGGTTGAACCGGGGGGCCGGAAGCCACAGCCACTCCGTCTTGGAGGGGTTGAGTTTGAGTCTGTTGTCACCCATCCAGACCCGTACGGCTTCCAAACACCGGGACATCATTTCGACGGCCTCGTTGGGGTGGTTCGGGGTGGAAATGTACAGCTGGGTATCATCAGCGTACAGATGATATCCCACCCCAAAACCACGAATGATCTCGCCCAGCGGCTTCATATATGTGTTGAACAGGAGAGGCGAGAGGACCGACCCCTGTGGCATCCCACAAGTGAGGGGGCTCAGGGTCGACCTCTGCTCCCCTGCCAACACACGTTGCGTCCGGCCGGAGAGGTAGGAGCCGAACCACCGTAAAATGGTGCCCCTGACCCCCAGCCCCTCCAGCCGGTGCAAAAGGATACCATGGTCGATGGTATCAAAAGCCGCTGAGAGATCTAATAGGACCAGGATAGAGGAACAGCCCCTATCTCTGGCCCTCCAGAGATCATCAACCAACGCGACCAAGGCCGTCTCTGTGCTGTGCCCAGGTCGGAAGCCAGACTGGCGTGGGTCTAGATAATCATTTTCCTCCAGGTGACGTGGGAACTGTTGGGCCACCACACTCTCTACAACCTTCGCTAAAAAGGGAAGGTTGGAGACAGGACGATAATTGGCTAGCTCCGTTGGGTCCAGGGAAGGCTTCTTGAGTAAGGGTCTCACAACCGCCTCTTTCAAGGCGGCTGGAAGAGACCCCTCGCCCAACGAAGCATTCACTAGTCCCAGGAGCCAGTCGCGTGTAACCTCCCAGGATGCCAGTACAAGCCAGGAGGGACACGGGTCCAATAAACATGTGGTAGGTCGCAGACGCCCACGTAACCTGTCCAAATCCTCGATGGCAACAGAGTCAAACTCCTCCCAGAGTGGTCTCTCAAGACTCGCCTCGGGCGTCTCCCCTAGCCCACTGAAAGGGACCCATTCCCTCCGGATTTGAGCGATTTTATCCTGCAGATATTTCCCAAATTCCTCTGCCCTGCCCTGTAGAGGGGCTTCCCGCAGCCTCTGTGACAGAAGGGAGCGGGTCACCTGGAACAGGGCGGCAGGGCGGTTATCTGCGGACGCAATAAGAGCAGCACAATGTCGACGTTTGGCCACTCTTAATGCCACAAGGTATGACCTTAAGTAGGTTCGTACCTGTGCTCGGTCAAGTTCGGAGCGGGAGGATCTCCAACGACTCTCTAGGCGTCTCTTGTAGCGTTTCATCACCCTTAGCTCCTCAGTAAACCAAGGGGCCAGGGTGGTTCGTTGCCGCAGGAGAGGCCGCAAAGGCGCCACCCGGTCTAGGGCCTCGGCAGTCGCACTATTCCATGCGGCTACCAGGTCCTCTATCCGGGGGCGGGTCAGGTCTACAGGAGGTGGCCCAAGCTCCGTCTGGAACTTATCCGGTTCCATCAGGCGCCTGGGGTGGAACCATCTAATGCCTTCCGGTTCCGCCTCCCCGCAGCGGGGGGTAGCACCAGGGAAGTCAAGTCGGAGAAGTGAGTGATCTGACCATGACAGGGGAGTAATAGCTAAATCCCCTATTCCCAGATCACTCATCCACTGGCCAGAGACAAAAACGAGGTCCAGCGTGTGGCCTCCCTCGTGCGTGGGGCCCTGAATTAATTGAGTCAGGTCCATGGCTGTCATGGAAGCCATGAACTCCCGAACCACCTCGGATGCTTCTCCCATCGACGGCAGGTTGAAGTCCCCCATCACTAAAAGTTTGGGGGTCTCAACCGCCACCGATGCGATCAGCTCGAGGAGGGCCGCTGATGTATAGCGAGGAGCCAGGTATACTATCAGCAGGCCCAACTGTCTCCCTGGGCCCCATCTCACGACAAGGGACTCACATCCGGGTGTCTGCGGCACAGTGAACTCTCTCGGCTCTAAGTCTTCCCGGATAATCACCGCTACCCCACCGCCCCTTCCCTGGGCCCGTGGCTGGTGGAATGCTTGATAACCTGGTGGGCACATTTCCACGAGGGGTAGACCTCCCTCGTGGCCCAGCCATAGTCAGGGTAGTAAAAAAGGATTATTGGGAACTGCTTTCAGTCTTTGGATTCTTATGAATTGATAGGGTATATAACCTCCACCATATGGATTTGATCCATTCTCCTGTAGTTCCTTTGGCTGGATGAAAGTGATGATGAACTTGGTCCAGGGGATAATCTCTGGCTCTTTGAGAGAAAACAAACTGCCAGACCCATTGAAGAAATCATTTTTATGCCACTCCTCAACAGATCTTTGTTGTACCAAACTGTTTCAGTACTATCACCTAGTTTCCAGACTTCCCTTTCTGAAGGAAGTTGTTCAGAAAGTAACTATGTGATTCTGTTTCTTTAGTACTGAGATTCCAGGAAGTAGTCATGGGGGATACAAGGTTGAGCTATTGAGTATTCCTGGAGAGCTGAGTGTTTGACTCTCTTTACCTGTTTTTCAATCTCTACTTGAACCAATTTTATTTGTCAGTTGAGGATGAAGTACCATTAAAGATACACAGTTTTAAATTTCTATCTCAACCCAAGCTAGAAATGTTGTGGAACAGGAGGTTTGGAGACTGTTAAGATCAAAATTGGACAAAATAACTAAAAAATTACTTATAGAGGAATTCTAGAAAGATGGCGGGGTATTTCTTTTCATTCAATTGTGTCCTCTTCATAAACTGCCTAGAGAAGTCCCTGCAGTTTTCTTAGTAAGATGATTTGCTATTGCTTTTTTCCGAGGGCTGGCAAAAATGACTTGTCCAAGGTCACCAGCTGGATTCATATCCAAGGCAACACTAGAACTCATATTCTTGCAGTTTCTAGCCTGATGCCTTAATCACTGTCCACCAAATTGGTTCTCTAGATGGTGGGACTGAATTCAAAAGAGTTTTCTGTCATCTTCATTTTTTACTCTGGATGTGGTGTCTCTCCACTAAAGAAGCAAGTATACAACTTCAGGTCTTCCTAGACCAGGGGTGTCAAACTCATGTCGTCACGGCAGCATCACCCAACATATCAGGATTTTCCCCCCTTTGCTAAACCAGGTGTGGGCGTGGCCAGCACGTGATGCATGTAACCTGTGGACTGGGAGTTTGGCAGCCCTGCCCTAGATTAATGTTTGCTGTTGGATAGGCAAGTAGAAGTTGTGCCAAGGAAAGCTTTTCCCTAGCTTCAGCTGGTGCAGCTGTGGCTACCCTAGTTGAAACAGGAAAACTCAATCTTGAATCATGTCCTTATCATTATACTATTGGATTTCTAAAGTGCTTTCCACATTGAGCTACCTTTGAAGATTCCTTGGAAACTACAGTTGATACAGAGTGCATCCGCACAGTTTTTGGTAAATAAAGGTTTCTATAGGCATGTGATACCTGTGTTTGCCAAGAAATGGTTTCTGAATAAAATTCAAAATTCTGGTCTTAACCTATAAAGCCCTCTATGCCTTGGCTCTAGGCATCTTCATGACAACCTTATTCATACAGAATCAACCTGCCTGGAGTATGCTTCTTAGCAAAACATGCTAGCAGTCCGCCCATTTCCAGAAAATTAAAGGAATCTGGGCATATAGACAATAACTTTCCATTCCAACTTCTACTTTATGAAACAGCCTCCCCCTTAAGATCAGAATAGTACTCCAGTATCTTCTGGAAGCTGGTGAAAACTGCTCTTTTAGGATGTGTTTGATGGGTCAGTATTATTTGGGTAAGTATACTGCCTTGTTGCTGGTTTGTTTTTATATGTTTTTTGTTATGATATAAACCTCCAAAAGCTTGTACAAGCTTCATTGGTATATGAAACAAACCAGCAATGTTCTTGCGGTATATTCTATGTATTAAATAGTATAATATAACATTAGCAAGCTTTCTAAATTATTGGAGTGTACTTTTATTTAAACATACTTAGAATTAAGCCAATGACATTTACAATTGTCATAACTTACTGAAATGATATTAATTTTAATACTTCAAGGTCTAGTTCACACACAATACTGTCAAGATTTGCTTTAGCATTGAAAATCATGTTTTAGGGATACATAAGGCTAACCAATACCTGATTATACATGGCTTGTGACAAGTGAAGAAAAACCACATTATACTGTAGCACTAATTTTGAACTAAGCATGTGTAGGGCTATACAATATCTGAATTCAAAGTACAGTATTCAAGTTCTAAATTATTTCAAATGAAAGCAATTAATCTACAACAGTGATTTCTGTTATCGTAGCTCTGCAATTAAAGAAATGTATATATGTTGTACTGCTACTGCATACTGAAGAGGTTGATTAAATATATACAGTTCTGTTTTTCTTCTTGTGATTCACATCATGTTTCATAATATATAACTACATTTTACTTCGATGACATGGTTCTGCAGTCTTTTTTTTTTTTATTAAAAGAGTTTTGTACAAACAAATTTTCCCCCCCTTTTCACCCCCCCTCCATACAATATAAATCTCATACAAATGCTATACCCCCCCCAACCCCCCCGCAAAAATTCACATTCAAATATTATACCAAACACTTTGCCCCCTCCCCTCCTCCCATCTTAAAGTAAGTTACTCGTAACCCCTCTCCTCCCAGCAAACACAGTATAAATTTCTCTTAGATTAATAATAACACATTGATCCCATTTTCTAAGCTAATTTAACATCTATAACTCTTAATATAAATTTCTCCTAGAATAACAATGTTTCGTTAATCCCATCTTCTAATTTATTCATACATATATATTGCCCCGCCTTCCACCCTAACCCTCCCCCACCTCCCACAGAAATCAGTCTTGAACAGATACTTTCCTCCTTGTTGCTATTTGACTACTGAAAGTATTATATCCTTAGATTTCACCAATTTCAAGGTAAGAATGTACATATTTATACATAAACAAAAAGTACAGGTGAAACTCTAAAAATCAGAATATCGTGCAAAAGTTCATTTATTTCAGTAATGCAACTTAAAAGGTGAAACTAATATATGAGATGAGACGCATTGCATGCAAAGCAAGATAGTTCAAGCCGTGATTTGTCATAATTGTGATAATTATGGCGTACAGCTCATGAAAACCCCAAATCCACAATCTCAGAAAATTAGAATATTACATGCGATCAATAAAACAAGGATTGTACATAGAACAATATTGGACCTCTGAAAAGTATAAGCATGCATATGTACTCAGTACTTGGTTTGGGCCCCTTTTGCAGCAATTACTGCCTCAATGTGGCGTGGCATGGAAGCTATCAGCCTGTGGCACTGCTGAGGTGTTATGGAAGACCAGGATGCTTCAATAGCGGCTTCAGCTCTTCTGCATTGTTCGGTCTCATGTCTCTCATCTTTATCTTGGCAACAGCCCATAGATTCTCTATGGGGTCCAGGCGAGTTTGCTGGCCAATCAAGCACAGTAATCCCACGGTCATTGAACCAGGTTTTGGTGCTTTTGGCAATGTGGGCAGGTGCCAAGTCCTGCTGGAAAATGAAGTCAGCATCCCCATAAAGCTCGTTGTTTGTTGTTTTTCTTCCACATTTTCCCCTTCCATATAACTTTCTATTAATGTGCTTTGATTCAGAACTTTGGGAACATCAAACTTCTTTTGCAATTACCTTTTAAGGCTTTCCCTCCTCATGGAAGGTGTCAATGATGGTTTTCTGGACAACTGTCAGGTCAGCAGTCTTTCCCATGATTGTGATTCCTACTGAACCAGACTGAGAGACCATTTAAAGGCCCAGGAACCCTTTGCAGGTGTTATGGCTTAATTAGCTGATTAGAGTGGGACACTTTAAGCCTAGAATATTGCACCTTTTCCAGTAGAGTGGAGGGAGGGGTCACAGAAGGGTTAACACAGCCTGATTGGTCCATTTGACTGAGAGAAAACTTCTTAACCTTCGGCTTCTCCCGTTGGTTCCCAGTTTTCCTCTCAGTCGGTCCAAGACTCAGGTTTGGTTCCTAGTAAGAGTGTTTTATTGTGTTCTAGTAGTCAGTATTAGTGTTATTTGAACATTTTGAATTTGGATTTTTTTTATTTAGAAATTTTTTTGTAGTGGGTCTGTCTTGCAGGGCTGTTGTTCGGCTGCCCTCAGAAGGCTGGGAGAGTCAGTGGGGGGGGGCGCTAGCTTCCTCCCCCCTCCTCAAGGATCACTCCGGACTGATGCCTGGTGTCTCGGGCATGCCGGGCGACCCTGCGTCCTCAAAACTTGCTTTCTGTAAGAGTCGCAGCGCGCTGCGGTTTTTCGGCGCGAAAGCGACTGATCGGCTTCAAATTCAAACCGCTTGCTTCCCAGGCCGGTTGCAGCCCGCGGCAGCAGCGCAGGGTCGTTTTTTTGACTTTGAAGGGCTCCTCGTGGCTTAGGAGCCCCAGCAGAGATCTGGAGTGCTTTTCTGGACAGGCGAGCTTGCAAGCGGCCGCCCGCAGGCATAGCAAACTAAGGGCGAGGTCGGTGGCCATTTTAAGGCGCGCTTTTGCTAGAGCACCGCCCAAAGAAGCCGGCGGCCATTTTGAGTCACGTGTTTGGGCTTGCAACACGGAGAGGCTGAGAAAAACGTGGCTGTGCGGTTTGCAGCTTTGCCGGAGGCCCGGAGCAGGCGATCCTCACCAGCTGAAGGGCCATTACTACCCAAAATTCGTTCTGGAGCACGTGAGTGGGGCGATGGCAGATAGAGCAGAGGCCCAGCAGGCCGCGCCGTCTCAGGCAGGCGAAGATAAGGCTGAGCCCACTCTCCCAGTTAGGCCTCGGGCTTCTAGGCCTTCGGCTGAGGACAGACCTTCAAGAGCCCTGCAGAGGGATGAGCTCAGGCGATCCAGGGCTATTGAGAAGGTCATTGAAAGAGCTGAAAAAAGACAGGCCCGGGATCCTAGGCCTAGATCCAGATCCCCACGCCCTGTGGCTTCCTGCCCTTCTCCACCTGTAGCCAGGAGGTTCAGCCCTTCCTCTTCCTTGGCTTCACCATGCAGATCTGATAGGAGTCAGGAGCGGGGGGGCCCTCGCTCTCCTTCTGCTTCCCTGGGGACTAGAGAGGCAGATACCCATTGGAAGGTACCTCTGCAGGTCCCGTTAGGGGTAGGAGATCCAGCAGGGCCTATGTGGCACCAGACTATGATTCAGAGGGTGATGAGGAGGATCTAGAACACCTCCCTGAGAATCTCTAGGGGCATTTCTCAAAGAGACAGGCCTTACCACCACAGTAGGGTTACTCCCTTTAGTAGGTCTAGATCTAGGGCTTCTTCCCCTTCTCTCATGAGTGAGGTCTCCTCTAGGGGGGAGGCACGGAGGGATGATTGGGGATTCTCTGAGGAGGAGGATGCGGCTTCTGAGCCGCCTCGTTCTTCCAACCTTTTCCTCCAGGCCATGTTCAAACCATTGCTTAAGAAGGCTAGGAGGACCACCAAGGTGGGCACAGGGGACCCCACAGTCCCACCGCCCACGGATCCTGACATGGTCATGTTCTCAGCGACGGCCACCAATAAGGAGGAGATTCCTGCTCCTCCTCTTTTCTTAGAGGTGGCTACTAGCCAATGGGCCCGTCCCTCTAACTTTTCCCCCCCAGGCAGCAACGACCGTCGCGCCTACAACATGGAAAAGTCCTTTGTGCAGGTTATTCAGCTTCCGGTTATAGATCAGCCCATCGCAGCTCTAGTCTCCTCTTCCCCGGTGGTCTCGGGGGACGCGGCAGACAAACTTAAGCCAGAGGACAAGAGGGCGGAGCTCACTTTACGTAAAAATTACAAGGCCTCAGCATGGGCGGTGCGGGCGGCGGCTGCCGCCTCGTACTTCAACCGCACAACGGTTATGTGGCTCCGCCAGCTTCAGGATCGTATTCCGATCCAAGATGAGCGCGTACACCAGGATTTAGCTAAAATTATGGCAGCGTGTCAGTATTCGGCTGATGCGACCCTAGACGCTGTTAGATTTGGTTCAAGTGCCTTGGCCACCTCTGTGGCCTCCCGTCGGCTCCTGTGGCTCAGGAACTGGCAGATGGACTATAAGGCCAAGTGGGACCTGGTAGCTGCCCCCTTTGCAGGTCCAAATTTGTTCGGGGCTTCCTTAGAGCCGATTTTGGTGGAGAACAAAGATAAGAAGAAGGTTATGCCAACATCCACCAAGAAGGCGGAGTCCCGTAGTCACCCCTATCGCAGGACCCAGTTCAAATCCTATGACAGGGATCAGGATCAGCGATACCAACCGTACAGGCAGGACAGGTCGTTCAATAGGCAGAACTTTCAGGATCGTTCTAGGTATCAGCCGCAGTCCAAGCGGCCCTTTCGAGGGGGGGGCGGCCGTCCCTTCCGCAGAGGGAAATGACTCGAACCCGAGTCATCCCATCGGAGGCCGCCTGGCACTGTATGCGGACAAGTGGGATCGGATTACATCAGACGGTTGGGTCAGGGCGACCGTTCGCCACGGCCTAAGGTTAGAGTTCCTCTCCAAGCCCCCGAGTTTTTTCAAGGTTTTCCCCCCGGCTCGAGATCCGGAACGCCTTCGTCTCATGGACCTCGCTGTCGCCCATCTCCTAGACATCAGGGCGCTCTGACCTCCGCTCCTTCCGTATTAAGCTTAAGACCCACCTATTCCAAGCAGCTGGCGTGGCTCAACTTTGATCTAACCATATCGCTCCTGACGGGTTTTTAACTGGGTATTTTAATTATATTTAATTTCTAGGGGGTTTTAAATACTGTATTTTAATTGTTTTTTATCAGCCGACCTCCTCCTTGTGTATGCTTCAGTGTATGTCTTTGTTATATGTTTGTTTTGTTCACATATTTATTTCGTATGTTTCATTGTACGCCGCCCCGAGTCCTTTGGGAGAGGGTGCGGCTAAGAAATAAATATATTATTATTATTATTATTATTATTATTATTATTATTATTATTATTATTATTATTATTATTATTATTATTATTATTATTATTATTATTATTATTATTATTATTCGTTCCGGAGCTGGAGAGGGGTCTGGGCTACTACTCACACCTGTTCGTAGTCCCAAAATCCTCGGGGGGTTGGAGGGCAATCCTCAACCTGAAGCGTCTGAACCGCTACCTAGTCTACAGGCGGTTCAAGATGGCGTCCCTAAAATCAATCCTGCAGGGCATTCGGAAGGGGGATTACATGGCCTCAGTAGATTTGACGGAGGCCTATCTCCACGTCCCCATCCTTCAGTCTCACCGGCGTTATCTCAGGTTTTCTCACCGGGGCAGGCATTACCAGTACCGGGCTCTTCCGTTTGGTCTGGCCTCAGCTCCGCAGACGTTCACCAAGGTCCTGGCAGCACTGGCGGCTTACCTACATTCCATCCCGGTGAGACTTCAGTGCTACTTGGACGATGTCCTCGTTCAGGCGGAGTCCCTTCCCAGAGCCACGTCGGATCTTCAGCTGACGATCCGTTGGCTTCAGGCGTTGGGGTTTTCCGTGAACTTCCCCAAGAGCCACCTGTCCCCATCCAGGCAGATCCTACACTTAGGGACAGTGATAGACTCCGAGTCAGGGAGGGTTCGCCTATCCCCAGACCGCTTGTCCAGCCTACGCCAGCTGGTCTCCTCCGTAAGAAAAAGAAGGTCTGTTTCCATCCTGACCTTGTCTCAACTCCTGGGGAAGATGGTCTCTTGTATAGGGATAGTACCCTGGGCCCGGCTCCACCTGCGACCTCTCCAGTGGGCCTTGATTCCGGTCCAGAGAAGGATGATGAGCAACTCCTTGCGGCCAGTTCCTCTACCAGCGGAGGTGAGGCTCTCTCTTCGGTGGTGGTTGTCCCCAGCGCTGCAACAGGGAGCTTACTTTTGGGAGCCCGAGAGAGTCACCGTGACGACGGATGCGAGCCTCTTCGGCTGGGGGGCCGTGATGGACTCCGACATGACCCAGGGACGTTGGTCTGCCTCGGATCTCCGCCACAACATCAATTGGCTGGAGCTGAAAGCCGCGAGACTTGCCCTTCGGACCTTTCGTCATCACCTGTGGGGCGCCATGTCCTCCTGCTCACGGACAATGTGGCGACAAAGGCCCATGTCAATCGCCAGGGGGGCACCCACTCCCGTTCCCTTTGGCGAGAGGCGCAGTTGTTGGGCTTCTGGGCAGAGAGACACTTAGCATCGATAGTGGCAGAGCACATCTCAGGGGTGTCCAATCTTCAGGCGGATTGGCTGAGTCGCACAACCCTGGACGATGGCGAGTGGCAACTGGGCCCGGAGTTGTTTCGGAAGATATGCAGCAGATTCGGCACGCCCCTTGCGGACCTGTTCGCCTCCCCCGACAACGCTCAGCTGCCGCGGTTCTTCACCCGTTTCCAGTCTCCGTCGGCGGAAGGAGCGGATGATCTCAGGAGCCGGTGGCCCCCGGGCCTTCTTTATGCCTTTCCTCCCCTTCCCCTCGTTCCCCGTACGATAGGGAAGGTAGTCACAGAGAGGGCTCTCGTTATCCTGTTAGCCCCGTACTGGCCGAGGAGACCCTGGTTCGCGGACCTGGTCCAGCTGTCGGTAGCAGACCCCTGGAGGATTCCCCCAGGGGAGGTCGTTCTGAGTCAGGGGGCTTTGCGTCACCCAGGGCCTCAGTGGCTTCATCTGACCGCCTGGCTCTTGAACGGGGGATCCTGAGGGGGAAGAGACTATCGTCGGGAGTTATAGCCACCTTAGAGGCGTCTAGGAGGCCGTCCACGGTTAGGATTTACAATGCCACATGGAAGGCGTTTGCGAAGTGGTGTATCCCATTGGGGTTGGATCCCTCTAGGGCTACCGTCCCGGACGTATTGGAGTTCCTCCAGAAGGGGTTAGAGGACGGTTTGTCGCATAATACGCTCCGGCGACAAGTGGCGGCTTTGGCCACCATTCTGGGGGGGAGGGTTCCCCTACCCTTTCCCGTTCTCCCCTGATTAAGCATTTTCTTAAGGGGGCGGCTAACATCCGTCCGCCTCTGGTTCATAGATTCCCGACCTGGGACCTTACCCTGGTCCTCAAGGCTCTGACGGGCTCCCCGTTCGAACCGCTCAGGACGGTGCACATGCGCCTTCTCACTCTTAAGGTGGTGTTTTTAGTGGCCATTACATCGGCCAGGCGCATTTCAGAATTGGGGGCCCTTTCTTCTCGCAGTGATTTGTGTATAATCCACCAGGACAGGGTTGTCCTGCGTTTGGATCCTTCGTTTATTCTGAAGGTGAATTCTCTTCTGTCCCTTCTGTGACCCCTCCCTCCACTCTACTGGAAAAAGAACGTTGGTCTTACCTGAACGTTTTTTTCGGTTGAGTGGAGGGAGGGGTCACATTCCCGCCCTAGTTAGATAGACAGGGTCCGGGAGGTGTAGGATCGGGGGGCCCTGGGGGGGCTTGCCCTTGTCTGTGTTTGTTGTTACAGATGCATGCCACGACATCGCGGAAACTGGGAACCAACGGGAGAAGCCGAAGGTTAAGTTTTCTCTCAGTCAAATGGACCAATCAGGCTGTGTTAACCCTTCTGTGACCCCTCCCTCCACTCAACCGAAAAAAACGTTCAGGTAAGACCAACATTCTTTTTCACAATATTCTAATTTTCTGAGATTGTGGATTTGGGGTTTTCATGAGCTGTAAGCCATAATCATCACAATTATGACAAATCACGGCTTGAACTATCTTGCTTTTTATGCAATGAGTCTCATCTCATATATTAGTTTCACCTTTTAAGTTGCATTACTGAAATAAATGAACTTTTACACGATATTCTAATTTTTAGAGTTTCACCATTAATAGCTTTGCATAATTTCTTGAAATATGTCTGTAAACTACAACTACTTCATGCCTCTCATAAGAGATGCTTCTGGTGTAAATAGCAGGTTGAATATATGAAAATGCTCATGCCACATCAGCAACCATGGTTGGATGAGAAAATGTATTTACTATCTTCCTGTACGTTTATTTATCAATTGTTTTTATCCATGACTTAAAATCTTGAAGATTGCAGTGAGTGTTTCAATTAGCATTGCGTCTTTCCACATAACTGTGCTATTCTTATATTTTGACAGAATATAGTGAGATGTACCTTGCAACGAACAAACCTCTACGCCTTTAATCTTGTGAAGTAGGTTATGCTGCCAGACTCTGCTCTTTGTCACAGATTTCAGCATTCGTTACTGTCACCCTCCAGGATGGAAAATTGGAATTTTTTTTTTAAACCCAGGCTTTTTGTTTCAAAGCTTTTCAATAATCCCCTTCAAATCAGATATGCATATATAGTACAACTATCTGGCTTGGTAAAACAAAAGAACGCAATTAATTTCTCATGATACAAATATATCAAAAGGACCCATAGCCTTAAGTAGAAAGATCAGAAAGCGTAAATTGAAAATCAAGCAATTAGCTTTTTGACAATTAATTTGAATCTTAATATTTAAGACTCTCTTAGGGTAGAGGAAGAAGGGATGAGTGGACACTCTCTGGATCTCTACATAAAAGCACCATTTTTCAGAGCCAGGTTCTTTCTTTAGGAAGGGGAAACTCCTAAAGAAGGAAATTCAGACAGCCCAGTCAGTACTTGATCTGACAGTGTATATCCCAGGGGATGCAGTAGTATCAGTATAATGAGAATCAGACATGAGTTATGTAAATTTTGGCTGTGATACATCTGAAATATTATTCCAGGTCACTTCCTGACATGTGGGACTTTCGTCTTCAGTTCCAAACATCCAGATAAGAGAACTTGCCCAGAACTTGATTTGCACAGAGCTCACAAAATAGAAAACAAGACCGCTTACCTGTAATGACTTCTTCCAGAACACAATTAACCTTTTTGTAAAGGCTGATCTAATTCAAAACGTTTCTCTGTGGTTCTTGCAAGGCCACAAACAAAATGAATGGGAAGGTATTTGGTCGCCATCTGCTGGCTGTTGACAAAAGGAGCTGATTCCAAAGATTGCTTTTGTCTCAAATTTCTCAAATATTATGTATCTCAGATGCATGGTAAAGAGATACCTTTGGGGTACCCTTCTTTGCCTTGTGTTTCCTCTTGTTCTTTGGAGCTGTTTAGATTTAGGGGTCTGTAAAAGGGTTCCCCCCTCCCCTGTTAGTTGATAAACACCAGCCTAATTGTTAAGATACATACCGTATTTTTTGGAGTATAAGACCCACCTTTTTTCCTCAAAAAACAGGCTAAAAATCTGGGTGCGTCTGAATGCAGCATTTTTTTGCCTCCTGAAACCCCACCCCCTTCACCAAAATGGCCGTGCAGAGCCTTATGGAGGCTTTCAGAGAGCTCCTGGGGGCTGGGGAGGGCAGACATGAGCAAAAAAATTTTTGCTTAATTTTGCCCCCCCCCCCAGCCCCCAGGAGCACTTTATAAGCCTCCATAAGGCTATGCATGCAAATCTTTTGAAAAAACAGGCCCATTTTTTGTTCATTTGGGGGGCACCCCCCAGGAGCACTCTGCAAGCTCTCCTAAGGCTATTCATGCGTTTTTTAAAAACGGGCTGTTTTTGGGAGGTTTGCAGAATGCAAAAACTTTTTCCCCTTTCGGAAAGCTCTTTAATTGATTGATGAGAATTGCATTGATCAAGTGCTGTGCCAGCAGAAACAAAGTCTTAGGTGTTGCAGATTATCAGTGATTTCCTTCTCCAGCACATGGATAAATACACCTGGAACTATCTACCTATCTACCTACCTAACTACTCTCTCTCCCTCCCTACCTACAGTATTTCTCTCTCTCTCTTTCTCTCTTTCTCTCTCTATCCCTCTACCTACCTACCTACCTACCCTCTCTCTCTCTACCTCCCTATCTACTGCATTTCTCTCTCTCCTCCTCCTCCTCCTCTATCTACCTACATACCTACCTACTTACTCTCTCTCTCTCCCTACCTATCTACTGTATTTCTCTCTTTTTTTCTCTATCCCTCTACCTACCAACCTACCTACTCTCTCTCTTCCCTACCTATCTACCATATTTCTCTATCTCTCTATCTCTATTTTTCTCTCACTCTCTATCCCTTTTTTCTACCTTCCTACCTAACTACCTAATTACTCTCTCTCTCTCTCTCCCTTCCTATCTACTGTATTTCTCTCTCTTTCTCTCCCTCTCTATCCCTCTATCTACCTACCTACTTTTTAAAAAAATTGCCTATTCAAAACCTTAATGCGTCTTATACTCCGATGAGTCTTATACTCCGAAAAATACGGTAGATTTTGTGAGTCATATTCACACAATGTTAATAAAAGTTACATCCTAAGCATGTACTGTCTGGAGCCAATTTTGATACATTATTCCTTGTAATCACCTTCTCTGTAATAAATTTAGCTTCTCTTTATATACACTTTTATGAAAGCTATATATTATTCTGTATTTTAGCCAGTTATTTACTTATTTTTTAAAATATATCAATAGTACTTGCTACTAATTTGCAGTTTTATACTGAATCTGGATTTCTGTGTTCTGTCTTTCTTCTGGCAGTGATCTAAGTTACTAGACAGTACATGAAACAACCTTTCTTGTCTTCACTGTATCTTCCAGGTGAATAATAATTGCTATTCATTTTAATTAACCATAACCTAAACACTGCCACAGCACTGTATTAGAGAGGAAAAGTCTAGAATTTAGATATGCCCTTAACAGTGCATGTTTTAAAGAAACACACTGTTAAGTGGAATTATTTAAAGAATATAAAAGGTAAAGATAAAGGTAAAGGTTCCTCTCGCACATATGTGCTAGTCATTCCCGAATCTAGGGGGTGGTGCTCATCTCCATTTCAAAGCCGAAGAGCCAGCACTATCCGAAGACGTCTCCGTGGTCATGTGGCCGGCATGACTAAACTCCAAAGGCGCACAGAATGCTGTTACCTTCCCACCAAAGGTGGTTCCTATTTTTCTACTTGCATTTTTACAGGCTTTTGAGCTGCTAGGTTGGCAGAAGCTGGGACAAGTAATGGGTGCTCACTATGTAACGCGGTGCTAGGGATTCAAACTGCCAACCTTTCTGACCGACAAGCTCAGCATCTTAGTCACTGATCCACTGCATCCCATTTTAAAGAATATACTTTAGCTTAGTATTTGTAGTAGGAAAAATAAGAGGAAAGGGAATGCATTCCATGTTCTAAAAGAAAGGTGAAATATAAATAAATGAATAGCTGTCCCTTTGGTAGCTAGTCAAAATTTGACTCTTACATTCTTCCAATTAAAGTGCAGGGTTTAGATTTGCGTCAAACACACTGTTTCATACTGTGTGAACTTCTTTCTTGTAAGAGATAAATGAAGTTAAGACTTTAAAAATAATATATGGAATTTTTATATTAATAAGCGTGAGGAGAAGTAGGAGGAAGACTCATAACAGTAAAGCTTATTTGATTGCTGTAATATGTACATCATTAAGACTATAATTCTATATGTACAGTTCTATAACATGGATATACCTATTTTAGAAATTATACTTGAACAAAAACAGTTTACATCAGTTCCTAAGAAGAGTGAGAGTGCAGATGCAATGTTTTATGTAGCTTTTTAATATATTCAGTACTTGTCACTACCTTTCAGTCATATACTCATATTAATTAACAGTCAGAGTAAAATTATTAAAATGCAAATACAATTTTGTCTCTCCATCCTGACCATAAACACAATTGAACATATTTCTATTCAAGCAATAGAATTACTGCTTTGTAGAGTCTGTTTTAGGTACAATTACAAAGAGCTGAATCCCAAATATCTAGTCCCCTAATCATTATTTGATTAGGGGACTTATTTTACTGATTTTAGTAGCAAAGAGAAGTAGTAGGCATCAAACACGACTTTTATTTCATTTTTTTAAAAGAACAAATATAACTATTATGACAACCAATATTGCCTCCAGAAGTTGTGAATGCTGGAACGCTGGAAATTTTTAAGAAGATGTTGGATAACCATTTGTCTGAAGTCATGTAGGGTTTCCTGCCTAAGCAGGGGGTTGGGTTAGAAGACCTCCAAGGTCCCTTCCAACTCTGTTATTCTATTCTAATATAAAGAAAATAAATTCAGATTTTAAATAGGTTTATATTGAATTAATGTTATGTTTACATGTAAAATATATAATTTGCATGAAGTACTTAATAATTAATGTTCTGAATTTACGGAACATTGAGTAGCATAAGTGGTTGAGGTACTTTTTTGAGAATTTTAGATCATATACTTTAACATACCATATGCTATAGATTTGAGTGCATGGATATTTATTACTTAAAACATTCATTCACTAGTCTTCAAAGAGTATGTATTCTTAAAAGGAACAATGGTAAAATTTCCATCTTCCTCCTGGGATAAAATATGATACTTTTAGGGAAAGGGAAAGAAATAAAATGGTCAATTGCATTAACATGACCGAGAAGTCCAATATGAACAGAAGGGCCACAATCCACCTAAGTGAACAGATACCCAGTTTAATCTAAAACATGCTCATGCAATTCTATAATATTAGGATAGTCAAGGAGCTACCTTGTAAGCCATGTAGAGTTTCCTGTGCTTCAATTCAGAACTATACGCAATTTTTGGACATACTTTTCTAAATATGAAAAGCTAAAATGTACACATAGAAAGCATGAGCAATTAAACTGTATTTTGGAAAGCAACCTCATTATATCTACAAGTATTAAATTAAAGCTATATTTTCCTAAATATAAGTAAATTTTGCAATTCAATACAATACATGTTTATTCCAGAAAAAAATGTATATAGCATTAATCTATTGACTTCAAAAATAACTGGTCAGATTATTTTTAGTAGTTTTATCGGTAGTTTATCAGACTGAAAGAGCATCCATCAAAATACCTGTTGCAGTATAATATGATAAAGTAAATAAGCAGGTTTTAATAATAAAAATCACTGTCTACAACCCTAGTGTGCGATACATTTATTTTACAAATGTAAAAAGGTTAAAGTGTTTGGAAAAAGACTTCCAAATCTTAAATTACTAAATTACTTAAATTACTAATAACTATAGTTTTACATTCCCATAAAAAGATTAATACCAGATGAAATAGTCAAAATATAATGGAAAGCTGTGATGAAATATGCATTGTGATTATTTCTCTGAATTTGCTTCCAATGAATTTATCTCCCTATCTAAGCTACTACAGACAAATATTTGTAGGGCAGCCCTTTGAAAAACTATTAACTAACAAGAGCTGGAATTAGATTTAATGTTTGGAGAAAGAGGAGGGTTCCATTTTCCCCTCAGAACCAGATGGTATTATTATTTTTAATTAGAGATGGGACCTTTTCATACATGGCTGATTTTTGTTTCCAGTTTGCCTTTTCTAAAGACCTAGCTAGTTATTATGTAAACAAAGACTCCACCTATTTTCTATTTTAGGAGGAGAAATAATTGCTGTTGTTTCTTAAGGCTATCCAAATGATGTAGCGAGGTTCTCATATACAGTTACAGTTCTGTCTTTACTTAGAATAATGTGCCTTTATGTACATCTTTTCATTACATCACCACAAAAATGTTTATCAAGAGACTAAAAAATAGTTGTTTGTTTCTGCAAGTATAGATTTGTACTAATATATTCAGTAACTACAGTATATTCAAATCATTTTAACTGAAGTTCCCATTAGCCGAATGCTTTCCTGCCTATATTTTGATATGTTCAATCTTATGTGGGAATGATGGACAATGTTCTGTTGGCAATAAGCTATATATTTTAATTTTCAACTTTCCTATTTTTTGTTCCTTTTTCAAGTGTAATGCTATAGATCCTATAAACCTTCTGAAGTGCATCTTTTTAAAAATTGTTTTTGTTGTGGCAACATTGACTCTAACATTTGCATAATTAGTGAAATAATCATTTTCAAGTGTCAAAGCTTGGGAAATGGCTTCTTAATACATATTCTTCCTGCCAGTTGGCTGGTTTCTTATTGATCATTTCCAGATTTGGCAGCCAAATATGTGAGAATACTGTAACAAACATAACAGCAAACGTTAAGTAATGTCACTTTTTGTTCATGATTCATTTCTATTTACCTATATCTGCTTCTTTTAGATGAGGGCATACTTGAGGTGGTTCAGGAGTTAATCCAGTAAAATGATAATAGTAGATCAAATAAAACAATCCACTGCTTAAAATGGAATAACAGGATCAAAACTAAGTATTAACCTTTTGGAACAGAAGATAAAAAATCTGATTAAAGCCACCAGATATACTTACTAGGATGCAATTGTACAAACTGGCCATCGGTCAAAATTTTAGGCTCAGTCATCTTAAGCAAACCTCTGTACTGTTCTAACTCAGTGGTAGTCACCACATCCCTGTCTGGAAAAAGAGGAGATATTTTCACCTGGCAAGTTGAAGGCTGCATGGCAGCCTTCTCTAGATTTCAAATTAATTAAAGTATACATTGAACATATAGAGCAGCAGGGAGTTTAAAAAACTCTTCAAAGTTATTTATTTTGATCATATTTAGCTTAGCAAGTGGAGGCATTAGATTGGAATTTGCTAATGTTCATGTCATTATGAAATTAAATTCAGTAATATTTTTGTTGTATCATGACATTTTGTCATAATAATTAATGATGCACTTTGTTGGAGAACATGTGCAGCCTTTAAAATAAAACAGAGTTTTTATGAATACTTATACTAGATCACATAGAAAATAATTCCAGTTCATTTTATTTTTTTCATAATCCTACTGGCTACATTACCTGCAGCTGGTACTATCATTTTATATTGATTCAATGCCAATTGTGTATTATGTGCTGTGTAGAAAAAGATGACACACTTCTTGTCCTAGATTGCTAATAATATTTAAGTCAAATTGATAGGAAAGAAGTATTAAAAAAATATTAAATGTAACTTTTTTTCTGAATTTGAATGTATTCAAATATGCATCTCTTTTTACCTTTCTATAAGTGTTTTGATGCTGTTCCAAGCTTACAACACTGCTGATAAAATCAGAACAAATATTTGAAATATCTATGGACATTCTCAGTCATCCAGGTCATAGTTGTTCCAAATTTTTACTCGTTGGACACAGTTGGTCACAGTTCCAAGAAGGTTCCACACCCATTTGGACTATTCCGGTGACCCTGACAATACAGATAAACCTCCAGGTGGCCTCAACAACTCTCTAAAAGAATGCAAATGACCAGCTGTGTGCAAGGAGTATAAATCCTTCCATTCCCCGCCATCCAAGTGGAGCTGAAAAAGCCTCTTGGATGAGGACCGAAATGTCTTCAAAGAACAAAACAAAGTCCAATTGCCTCTTGAAAAAGCACCTTTGGGACATTTGAAATATCATTCACTTCATTTATTTAGACAATGTATACGCAGACCGTTCTTTTAAAACATTACAAAGCTGAACTAAAAGTATCTACAAAAGGAACTTTAAAAACATAATAGGCCAACACAAAAAGAAATATTATAAACCTTCCCTCTATGTAGTGTCGTTTCAACGTTATCTACTGCTTCAGCTCCAGTGACAGCTTATTCCAAATATATGGTTATAGGTCATCCTTGACTTACAACCATAATTGGGACCAGAATCTCAGTTGTTGAGTAAAGCAGTTGTTAAGTGAGATGCTCAAGTGACTTCTTTTCTTAACACCCACAATTTTGGTTCTCTTGTTTCAGTTCAGGTCATTAATTTCCCAGGTGATTAAATGATGGAGCAAAAGAGGTGCCTGCCAAGTTTAGCTCCACTCCATCTGCAAAAAGTTACTGCTCTGGCAGGCTGTAGGATCAGAGCTTGGGTTTTTAAGATCTGAGTGCTGTTTCTCCAACCCATCATAAGTTTTTGTTTCCCTTCTATACATGGAAGAGAACTGTTCTGTCATACACACACACACACACACACACACACACACGAGCAAAAGGGCTGCCTGCTGAAGAAAGGTCTGAAGAAATGGAGGTAGATCCCAAAGATGTGAGCTGCATTTCTGCAGCCCTTTGGAATTCTCCTCCACACAAGAAGGGAAGAACTCCACTAGTGGGCTGCAGGATAAAGCCCTGTTTTTGGAGTCCATTGGAGCAGTTCTTTTACATGCAAAGACAAATTCCTTTGGCAAGGTGGAGAAATGGAGTTCAGACCCTGAAGATTCCAGCTCTATTCCTGCAGCCCACTGAAGGAGTTCTTCCCTCCTTGTGTGGAGGAGAATTACAAAGAGCTGCAGAAATGCAGCTTAGATGTTTGGAATCTGACCTTCATTTCTGCTGTCCTTCAGAGGAGTTCCCCTCCCCTCAGCAGGCAGACCTTTCACTCTTGAAGATCTGCCTGTGGTGTGGTGTGGTGTGGTGTGGTGTGGTGTGTGTGTGTGTGTGTCTGTGTGTGTGTATGAAAGAGCGTGAAATCTCAGCTCCTTGTGGAGCTGATATTCCCTATTGGCATGCAGCTCTTTCATGCTTAAAGGATTGCCTGCGGGCATGGGATGGGAAAATCTCAAATCCACATAGACTTGAGATTCCCTCCAGTAGCAGCTCTCTTGCTCTCGAAGAACTGCCTGTTAGGAGAGAATCTCAGCTATGCAAAAGGGGTTGAAGCTTGCAACCTTCCCTGCCGGCTTCCCCATTGAACTTCTCGGGAAGCTGGCAGAGAAGATTGCAAATTACATCCATATGATTGTGGAACAGTTGGCAGCTACTCGTAAGTGCAAACAGGTTGCCAAGCTCCCAGATTGTGATCTTGGGATGACGAGGGGGAAAGCGTAACTTTTACAACATCCCGAAGTGCTTAATGGGCCATAAAGCATTACAACAGATATTCCAAGATTGTTGTTACTTTAAATGGTCATTAAACAACCAGTCATTAGTTAACTACCTGTTAATGTGAATCTATCATAAAATGCATATTGGCCCATCGAATATACTCCTTCTTTCCAGGAAGCTGTGTCTCAAACCAGAAGCCCAGAGATAACATCTAACAGCATCTGGTGAAATCAGTGACAATGAACAACATTTAGAGGGCACAGTACTGAATATTTCTGCTTTAGCATTTTTAAGGAATGTCTTTAGAATAACAATGCTTATTATAGGTTTTCTTGATATTGCCTGAAGTTTATTGAAGGAAGAATACAGATCTGATAGCAGAGATGACAGGTGTGAGTTCAGTACAATAGTTTAGGTACTAACTTCACACCAAGATCAAAGACACCTAGATATCAACCACTTCTTTCATTGAGAAATGACCATTTCCTAATCTGAAAAGGTACACAGGTGAGAAAGACAGATGCAACATTTGAATCCTGTAATATTTTATATAGAAATCTCAGCAAAATAAGCCATAAGAACTGGGAAGTGCTACTTTTTGCTCTTATGACTTTTCTTTTACTTTATGTAATAAAGCTGCTCTGATTTATCATAGGGCTGATCTTACTGATAGCCTTTGAATTTGTATAGCGATCTGGTAAATGAGTTTGTATAGTGATCCTGATAAATGGCAATTCAGCATTTATCTACTGCATGTCTTCCTGGTTTTTGCATCTTAGTTAAAGACCCTATGCAAATATCGAAGGCACCTCCAAAATAAATTATTTTAGCATCATGGAATTGCAAATGAAATGTAATGTGCATCATATTATTTCTACTTTATACATTGTAGAATCTCTAGGTAGGCTTTCAATTTTATTTTATACATTCAACCCTTCTGAATTTCCAATCGCTTTATATTGCTGAATATTCAAAGAGCATGAACCTCTACAAGTGCATGAAGATTGAAAAAAATATTTATTGATATTGGGAATTTTAAGAAACAATGAAATTAGTGCTAATTTTGAAGAAAGATGCAGGTCACTCTTCCAGAATTACTTCCCATTCATTCAAAATAAAGAGTTAAAATTTATTTAAAAACTTGAATTGTTCAGAGGATTGTTCCAACAGTTTTTAAAATTGCTATTGGACAAAAGGATAGGATATATAATTAGTAAAAGAGAACACTTAAGAGAAGGAGTGATGTACAATGTAATCTATCTTTCCAGAATTAGTATCTTCAATGTTGACTTTGGAGAAGGAACAACACGAGATAATCAAGTACATCTCCCTTTGGGAATGGTTTGATAAAGAAACAACTTTAATGAACTACTGCCCAGAAATAATGCAATAGAGATTTCTCCATCAACTCAAAATAGAGTGCAGTTGTTCTTTGTAAAAATATGATTTCCAAGAATAGAATATAGCTGCTAGTAACAAAGATGTAGAAAAACAGCATAAAGTATAGAATTTATAAGGTAAGCTTATGGACGACTAGCATTTACAATGACAATAAAAGTCAAGAACAAAAATTAAACTCCGTTGGTTTATAATTCCAAACAACAATAATTATACTTCAGCTGTTAAGGGAACCAAGAGAAAAATTATTAACTTAAAAGTATGAGTCTGTGCAAATCTATGCAAAAAGCATTTACTAAAGAAAAAGGAATATAGCCTTCAGATTTAGTTTTAAACACAATCTTACAGTATAAGGTTAGCATTTGCAATGATAAAAATACACATTCTTTTGAAAAATTAAGGAATGAAAGAGCGAAATGAACCATTCAGATAGCTTAAAAATTGGCTTCATAAGTATCTTAGGTTGAAAATAGCATTTCAGTGAATGAAAACATTCAATTTCATTTTTTTAAGTATACCGTTTTGATGTGTTGTTTTATAGGCATCCCTATAATTGGTATTACTAGAAATAGTACGTGGATTTATTTGGTTGGGGTTTTTTGGGGTGAGTTTGAATCAGTTTTGGCTGGATGTGTCCCTTCAATTTTCTTGGCAGGGCTTTTGGAGGTGGGTTGCCATTGCCATTGCCTTCTTCCTAGGCCTGGGAAAGATGACTGCCCCAAGGTCAACCAGGTGGCTTTGTATCTAAGGCAGGACTAGAACTATCTCCAGGTTTCTAACTTGGCGCTTTAACCACTAGACCAAACTGGCTCCGATATGGAACATTAGATTTATCTTTAAAAGATACACTTTCTTATGATTCTGTGTGTTGGATTGTACACTTAGATCACATTATACAGATTTGAGTCGTAAATTATAAAATTCAGTCAGACTGTTAAGTACACAAAGGATTTTTTCTGAGGCGGATCCCTAAATAGTCTACTTCTTTTGTTGCAGAACTCTGCTGCACAGAGACTAAAGCAATTTATACTGAAATCATAAAATTTGTGCTAGAACAGCGATGGCAAACCTTTTTTGGCTCGCGTGCCACAAGTGGGGGGAGCGCAGGGAGGTCGTGTGCGGGCGTGCCGCACCCATAATGCAACGTGTGATACCCCAGTGCGCATGCGCGCACAACGCGCCCCCCCCCCATTTTACATGCTTTTTTTGCCCTCCCCAGGCTCCAGAGGCTTTATAGGAGCCTGGGGAGGGCAAAAAGAGCCTCCCCCCCGGAGGCCCTCCGGAGGCTTCAGGAACCGGGTTGCTCGGAGGGTGGTTTTAAGCGTTCCGAAGGCTTCATGGAAGCCTCCGGACGGTCCCTGAAGCCTCTGGGGGGGCGGGGGAAGCTCTTTTCGCCCTCCCCAGGCTCCTGTAAAGCCTCTGGAGCCTGGAGAAGGCAAAAAATAGCTTTTAAAAAGGTGAACTTAGTTGGCCAGTGCGCGCATGCGCGCTGGCCAGCTGACAGGGCAGCGCCTCGCGTGCCCTGACAAATGGCTCCGCGTGCCACTTGTGGCACGCGTGCCATAGGTTCGCCATCACTGTGCTAGAATAATATGCAACATATTATTTATTACTAAATTTGAAAACATAGCAATGTATCTCTTATGATTTCTCATACTGAAAAGTGCAGCATATATAAACTCTTAAGTTGAAATGGGATACCATCATAGTCATTAGAGCTTTTTATTAATAATTGGGACTTTTGCCCTGATTGGATGTGAATTTTTGCAATTTTTGCAACATTTCCTGCATTTTCATTCCACTTTTTGAAGTTACTGAGCTCGCAGTCATTTGGAAAAAGATATATATCTTTATATATATAAGCCCTACAGCAAGGATCATAGTCTAAAAGGACAAGACACAGAAGCAATAGGAAATGTCATGATAAGGCCAGAAGGGAATACAGATACTGCTTAAGACCACGATTCAGACTTTGAGCATCTCAGTCTTTGAGCAAAGCACTCATCAAATGAAACATTCGCACGACCTCTTCACTCAATGACAGCAATCCTGGCTCTCCCAGTTGTGTAGGAGAGCAATTGTATGAGTTGGAGTGGAGTTTGGGAATGCCTCGGGAAGATGGAAATCTGGATCATAGCGGCAGACAAAAATTCTTTCAACTTAGTTTGATATTTCCCCCTTGTTCATTATCAAGTCATGATCTCCAAGAGACATCTTAAACTCTGATATTTTTCTCAGAAGATGAATCTGAGTTTAAATATTTTAGGATTATTTTTCATTTATGTTAGCAGAGTGTGTGGAAATCTTTAGATTTGTCCTGGAAGCATCGTATCTAAAATTAATGGTATAGATAGTAATCAATTCCAATATTCCTAACA